>NC_044908.1:57194026-57449026 GCF_001633185.2 Quercus lobata
CTTGCTTATACATTTCATTCCATTTCCTTATGAACTCCCAAATGAAGATTGAAAGATGGGATCATAATATAAAGCTCTCCAACAAATTTCTGAAATTCCAATTTAACAAGAACTATAGTCTAGGACTTTATAAATTGTCCGAGAAACATATAGGTTTGCCTAATAGGATTTTCCTTGTCAAATTGCTAAACTAACTTCCATTTGGGACGGGGGGTGGGGGGAGGAATGGAATGGAACAATTGAAAGGGATTTTTAAGAATATTCCAACCATTTTCCTAATTGGGAGTTTATTAGGAAGGAAAGGAATGATTAGGAAAGAATGCTTATTCCATCTCATTCCCTTCTAAACATTCCTTCTCGAAGTGGGAGGAACACTCAATCCTTTAATGAAATGGTGGTAAATTAACAATTTTATCCCTATTTTGAGACAAAAAATAAATAAAAAGGCATCGGTTATAATAATAAAACTATATATTTATTTTATTTCTGTTCCTTCTTTTAAAACTTCCAAATACACTCTGTTCTTTTAAAAAACCCCCAAACTTAGTGTTTACTGTGATCATTATACAGTACATAAAAACACACCAGCAAGAAAACAAATAAACAAAACAATAATCGAGAACCAATAAATTATAGAATAAAATGCAATACACGAGGACAGATGAATCGTTTAATCTAACTAGTGGAGATACGGAATGTCCATATGCAAGGGCAGATAGCAATAACCTGTGAATTGCGTAGTACAAATCTTACCTTGGAAGATGTGGATCCGTGAGACGTCTCTTCCATCGATGGAAGCTGCAAGTTGGAGTTCAATAATTAAAAATAGCAAGAAATGGGAAAATGTTTAATAAAAAAATGGAAAGCACATATTAGTTACCATCTCTGGTGTTCAAACCCTTCTTCTTTCTGTAAAATCAACTTAATCGAATGTTAAATATTCGCACCTTCAAAACCACATAAAAAATCATGGCAACCAAAATGCATCATGATCAAAGTAACTACTGGCCAAACTCAACTCAGGAAAATTTCAATAACATGCAATTAACTCATACCTGAAATGGAGATAGTAATGTGAATACAATGTTTCCCATCACGTACTCGTTGAACTTGATACATGCGTACCATTAACAACTTTCTCACTAATTTTAATCCATGAAAGGGATAATGGATTAGGGTACCAGAAATTTATAGCATTGCGCAAAAATTTAAGCCATAGTTCCATAATCATGAAGATATAATAATAGTTCCTGTAGCAGAATTGCAGAACAGCATATACTTCAAACATTGCATGAACCCCACAACATATTGAATCAACAACTTGACATGAAAAGGTCAAGCACAAAACTATTTCAAAGCCATAATTTGTTCGAACTTTTACTTCTTTATGCAGTCACTAAAAAAGTAGTAAAAATGAAGAATATTTTGGGTTTTTTACACAGACAACAACAGGGTCAGAGACAAGAAAGCTTAAACATAAAAAGAAATATTGAAACAGCGTCTAGACTTGTTACAGAGCCTACTTGGGACCTCCAATCACTTTTTTAGTCTGTCAAAATAAACACGGGAAAATCAGCCGAAGCAGTTTCCGAAATCACCCCTTCATCAAATCCATCTATTAAGGCAATCGGGGATTTGTTGGGCACAAAATATTGGGCTTGAGGAACAAGGGCTATGATAAGCATTAAAGCACTCTCCACTCTCCAGGCTCATAACCTCTTAGGCTTGACATACACGGGCCAACTAGTACATTTGTATTTCCCACTGAAGAGCTTTGGGCCTCCGAAGGCATTAGGCCCAACCCCATATCAGCTGATGGTGTTTGATTAATCCCCCGTGCATCCCATTTGGAACTAATACCTCCACCTTTGACACGATCCCATGATACGGAGCTCGATTTTGTTAAAATCAAGTTTCAAAAATAAGGACACAAATCTAAATAGTTTCAAAACAAGAATATATTGCTCTTATTTTTGCAAAATAAGGGCAAAAGCCCAATATCCCCCATAATAAGGGTATGTTGCATGGGAAGAATTTTCATTAGCTACCTTTGTTGAGGAATTGTTTCACGAAAATGGAGACAAACCGGAATAACATCCTATCTAGATTATTGGTTGAGTAGAAAAGGGAAATATGAAGTCGGTTCTATCCCTCCATTCATCTGTGTAATACGTAAATTTCCATGAAAATTTGTCAACTTTTGTATAATTTGTGATTGAATGTAATTGTTAAGATATTTTCTTGGATAAATCGATCTCTTAATAGATGAAAAATTGTCAATACCCATGCAAGAACTTAAAAGCAAAGTTAATAGATTTCAAGAGAAGTTGTGATACTTAGGAGTTGGCAAATGCGATGACTACTTTAATATATATAGAGGATAAAGATTGTGGTGATGTTCTAATGGTTAGCAAAATACATATTAAATAAATAAAAATTGCGAGTTTTGGATTTGAATTATTCCTTTCGTGTGTGTTGGAATAAAGACTGATTTGACACTATAGAGTAATTTTTTGATCAGATTTGATGAGATTCCACTTGCTCTTTTCATATATATTCATGTGAAGGTTTTATTATGTTGGCTAATAATTTGGAATGTAAAGTTTTGGGGAATAAATGTAGTAAAAGTTAAGATGTTTGATGCGATTCCGAAGACTTTGGCTAATGTGAAACATGTACCTGAACTTGGGGAAAATCCTATTTCTTTTAGGTTGATTCTATTATTTGGGTTATGGATATTTTGAATGAGCGGATTTATGAAAACAAGTAAAAGAGTTTTAGTGCTCATCTAGTATACCTTATTTTGCAATTTTTTTTTTTTAAATAGACTATTTGAAAAAATTTACCTAAAATAAAAGTAGAGTTTCAAAAGGCTATATTTTGATAAAGTTCAATTTTAAAGCACACTCTCAAACGAGCACTTAACAGTAAAAAAGAGAAAAAAAATAATAATAAAAAGTGACAAAATATGGCTATAGACTTCATCATAGCCTAAGGCTATAAGGAGATTTTACTAAAATAAGTATTAAAATGAAACACATAGATATACTCTATACCAGTATATGACAAATGACATGTGTTCATTTACTAAATCACACTTAGATAATTGTTTACAATGAATTTAATCAAATAAACTTTTGGACCCATTGTCTTAATCAACTTTTCTTACTTGCATCAACTTGGGGACTATATGTATGTTCCATTTGTATTCTAAATCTTGTATCATTTCATTATCTTGGATTTAGAAATAAAATGAGCTACATCAATCTTTCAAAATTCATGTTTTCCCTTATGCTTAAAGCCCAATTACATCATTCACATATCTCGCACTCTCTCCTTCCCTCATTTAGATCCAAGCCCAATTTCATTTCTTTCTTTCCTTTTCTTTTCTCTTTTTATTTCGTTAGGCTTAGAATCCAATTACAAGTCACTCATCTCGCCCTCTCATCCTCATTTGGGCTTAAGCATAGGTTATACATGAATTTTGCAAGGTTAGTTCACATCTTGTGCTCTATTAGACCTTATGAAAAAGGTCCCATCAAACAATTTAAACACAAAGATCAATGCCCTATTTATAATGCAAGCCAAACATATTTTGGAAAATTTCTTTTTTCATGAAAAACTTATTTCAACTTGTATTTAAAATGGGCCATGACATTTAGAAGTCCACATCTTTTCTTTTTCTTTTTGGATTTTTATTTATTTCTTTATTTCTTTTGAAAAAAGGGTAACCAAATTATATCTCAACATATCAAAGCCTTTTATTTGTGCCATTACAAAACTCATCTTGAATGTTCACTCTCCTCACTCGTGAGGGCTTGCCCCTAGTTTCAAAAGTTTGATCCATTTATCTTTCATTCTCAAATGGGCCTTGCCCCTAATTCGAAGAGTTTGGTCAATTGGTTCGAAAAGATTTCCTCTTTGAATCCTCATTGGACGCTTAGTAAGCTACCCATATCTTTGGGTTTTAGGGTTTCAAAACCTTCCCAAAGTATGGATGGGTTCAACTTTTTTCAATAAAACCTATAACATACTCATGATGTTGGGCTCTCTTACTTTTGAAAAAGATTTTTGAATTTCGATCCAAAACCTAGGGTATGTTATGACTTTTATAGCCCAATGTCTTTCTCCAAAGTCTATGGTATACTCATGATCTTGGACTCTCTTGATTTGAAATTTTTTTTGAATGGGTCCAAAACTTAGGGCATATTATGGCTTTGTGGATCATCTCATATCCTCCTTTTGAAATTTTCTTTTCATAAATTTTTTTTTTCTTTTGAAAACTTCTCTTTTTTTTTTTTTTTTTTTGAAAATTCCTTAAAAAATCATTTACAAAAGATTATTTTTTTTAAAAAAATTCTTCTCCTTGAAAAAATTTTCTTTGCAAAACATTTCTTTTCTTATACTCTTGTTGTAACAGTTCTATTGCAAAAAAATTCAACGATTTATTTTGTTACAATAACCTAATTTAAAAATTATTAAAATGTTGTTGAAGAGCTTAAAGCAGATCCCAGGAATAATGAACTAAACCCCAACAGCAAAGACCATCTTCTTCCCAACTTTGTGTAGATGAAGAACGATGGTATGACTACAACAACAGCTAAGCTGAAGATAGATGAGAGGTAACCTTCTATTAAACTTCTATAATATGCACAGTAGTTATCCACCCTTATCTTCATCATTGTGTAGTGGAGTTCACGGAAGAACAACTTAAAGAATCCGAGCATACTCACATTTATATATATATATATATAGTTGTAAAAGTTCTATTGCAAAAAAATTTATGTTGCAATAAATTATTGCAACAATTTTTTTTTTTAATAACCTAATTTAAAAATTATTAAAATGTTTTTGAAGAGCTTAAGGTAGATCCCAAGAATAACAAACTAAACCCCAACAACAAAGGCCATCTTCTTCCCAACTTTGTGTAGATGAAGAACGATGGTGTGGCTACAACAACAGCTGAGCTGAAGATAGATGAGAGGTAACCTTCTATTAAACTACTATAATATGCACAGTAGTTATCCACCCTCGTCTTTATCATTGTGTAGTGGAGTTTACGGAAGAACAACTTAAAGAACCTGGGCATACTCACAATATATATATATATATATATTGTTGTAATAGTTCTATTGCAAAAAAATTTATGTTGTAATAAATTATTGCAATGATTTATTTTGTTTCAATAACTTAATTTAAAAATTATTAAAAATCATTGATTGCAATAAAATGCTACCCCTATTCCAGCTCAGAGGAAAGAGGCACTGGGACCAGCCCTATTCTATTTAGGAACAATACCAACCTACTCTATTAGCAGTTAGAAAGTGATTCGATAAAACAAAAAAGATGTTATTTACTAGGATAGGTGGTTCGGAATTCTAGTATTGCAACGAAATTTTTGTCGTGATAATTTATTGCTACAGACTTTATTGCAAAACTGCACAGCAAAAATTTTTTCGTTAGGTGTTTATTGCAACAAAAAATTTCGTTGCAATAAGGTACAGTTAATAGCATTCAAGTGAGTGAGTTAAAATAAAATTATAGTCTGCATTTCTTTCTTGTAAAATATTGTAGTTTCCTTATTAGTGATATTCTCTTCAAAGGTTATGCTTAATATTATATAAGTTCTTGAAAAAAGATTTAGGATAGTCATTTATTTAGATTTAATTAAAGAGTTTAAATTCTATAATGATATCTCTAATAGAGTAGTATTGCAATTTTATCTAAAGAGGTTCTTTCTACGAATTGACAAAAATAATTTAGGTCAAATTATTGCAATGATATCTTTATTGTAATAGATAATTTTTTCATATTTTTTATTACAATAGATTATAAATAAGTATAAGATCATTGTAATAATATATTCATTGCAGCTTCATGTTTGTCATTGCAATAGATTGTAAAATAATTGATATTTAGCTATTGCAATGATATTTTTGTTGTAATAAGTTGTCTCTTTGAAATTTATTATTGTAATATATTGCAAAATAATTGGTCTCAAGTTATTACAACGGTTTCTTCAATTTAAGTTATTGCAAAAAAAAATTAATTAATTTCTTCAAGAGTAACATGGAAATTTTCAATGTCAAAACGAATCCCATACATTTAGTTCTCCGAGGTAAAGGAACACTAAGCCATCCTAGTGGTCCACTGATCACTACATATCCACCCACATAGAAAAACATGTAAACAGAAATGGCAACAGCAACATCCACTTCGAAGTACACCACGCTATAGTCATTCAATCGTGGTAGACCAAATATCATAAATAATGTGAAGGCCATCACAGATGCAGAAGATCACAATACTACCCGTCTTTTGTATTAACCAAGTAACATTACTCCCAAAATTACCATAATGAAATTTGTATACCTAACTACCATAGATGAAATATAAGTAGAGGCAGACACACCAATAAAAGTTAAAAATACTGGGGCGAAGAAGTTTATGGCAAAAATTCCCTTCATTTGCATAAACATCTCTAGTACACATGCAATAAATAGATGTGGCATATACTAGAGGCTCAAGGGATGAAACAAGGAACTATAAACTCCCTTACTCTCTGCTACCAATTTGTCAAATTCAGCAACTATTAGTCTTCCTCTAGTCCTTTTAAAAGCATTTTCAGCTCTTTCAATGTCTTTCATCTCTATAAAATAATGTGGACTTTCAGGAGTAGTAGCAAATAGCATCAAGGATGCAAGAGCTAAGGCTCCTGAAAGACCAAAAAACCACCTCCACCCTGACTTGGTCTCTGCCACTAAATAATTTATGGTTGATGCCACAACGGATCCCCCCAAATTAAAACCATAGACATATTTAGTAGCTAAGGAGTATACATACTCAGCTGGAGCAAATTCTAAAATATAGACAGGAAGAGCTTACAATAGAATGTAATAGTTTACATACATCACATTGTCAACATTCATGAAAAAGTCATTTTCTTATAATCATACACAAACATTATATACATTAATTTTTAAAATTCTAAAATAAAAAGTAATACTTGTAGAATACATCCTACTCCAAGACCATAGATGATTCGACCAATGAATAGGGTAGGATGGTTCTTTACTGTTGAGAGTATGGATCCCACCAACACAAGTCTGAAGCCAGTAACAACCAATAGCCTTCTACCATAAAGCTTCAAACATACAAATGCAAGGAGGATTGACATAGTAGCAACAAAGTAAAGGCATGCAACCAAACTATTAATTTTATTGTCATAAAATGAACAATAATTGGTTGTCTTTGTAAATTGCATTTCTCAGTAAACACCAAAAAGTTTGAGTGATTCTTTCATGTTAACAACACCTTCTAGAAACAAAATAGCAAATATTAAACCCATATTCGAATATATATTTCATTTCTTTTGGTGTAAAATATTTTTCTTAACATTATTTTCCTATATTTCACTACACCAAAATAAGTCTATTACATCAGGTTTTAATACAACAAAACTAGGTATTAGACGTAATATTACATCTAAAAATTAAAGTTGTTGCAATAGTAACTTAAAAATAGTAAATTATTACATTAATAATAATTAGTTACAATAATTTATAATTTTTAGTTGCAACAGAGGCTTTAATACTAAATTGAATTTTAAAAAAAAAATTGCAATAACTTAAATTGAAGAAATCAAAATTTTTTTGCAATAACATGAAGTTGCAATAAATATATTATTACAATGATCTAATTCAAATTATTTTATAATTTATTGTAATAAAAAATATGAAACAATTATCTATTACAATAAAGATACCATTGCAATAATTTGACCCAAATTATTTTTGTCAATTCTTTACAATCTATTGCAATAAAATTCGTGAAATAATAGCCGATTGCTACATGATATTCAAAATAGTAAATTGTTTATTGCAACAGCAAATATAAAATAGTAAATTGTTTATTGCAACAGCAAATATATTATTAGACCAAAATTGTCATTAAAATATTTAAGATTTATTGCAACAAAATATCTTTGTAGCACAAACCTATTACCTCAAATTGGGTACTAGAACCGCCATTAAGCAATGTTTGTTCCCTTTGGAGAGCCAAGCCCTCACGGATTTGTCACGAAGGGGTGGGAGTCTAGGATCTTCACAATTTTTGGCTTTACACCTTTGTCCCACATCGCCTAAGTAACCCTCCCACTCATGCTTTATATGCCCTTGGAGTTTGCATGAGTGTACCACTGCTATTGTGTCTACACCATATCTCCTTTAACAAAGAAGAATTGTACTAGTAAAAGAAAAGCAGTACAAACGAGATCTATATCAAAGAAAAAACAACGAAACACTTTCTGCCCGACATATAAAAGTTCCAATCAGATCGATCTCTCACTCAGTTTCTGCTATCTATAATAGAATTTGATTATGTGTCAAGTGCCAACATCACATTTAGAGAAAGAAATGAAGAAACGGATTGTAGGTTCCTTACATTTCTAGTTCTCTCTCTAAATTCTCCTTCAATCATCATTTTAGTTTGTATGTTTAGAAGGCGTAAGCTTTAAGGCAGAACAGTCTTTTTTTTTGTTTCCTTTTCTCGTTTCTTTTCCAATGGGTGTTGTTGGCATTAAAATTTGCAAATACCTCGTAAACAAACTGCAAGGGAGGTCAATGCCTCATAAAAGAGACTACAAGAGAAGACAAAGTAAAACATATGGTAGCTCCACGTCTTAAAAATAATATTCATATCTATCTCCAGCTGAGCCTACACAAACACAGAAGCGTTGGGCATGCATATTTGTTCTTCATTAAACAAAAGGTATTCTAAAAGAACATTATAAACAATGCTCTTTTCCCATGGTAAAGGTTCCAATCAGACAGGCCACATGTATCTCACTCAATTTTCTATAAGCTCAAAGGTTTCTTGCCAAGCTTATTCATATCTTGAGGCATCTAAGCGGAAGTCTGGCACATTGAGCAACTGGAGTTCTTATTTGATCCTAACCAGAAAAATATGATTTAAAACAGAAAATTCTTACAAAATAAAAAAAGTGATCAGGATTAGATAGGCATGAGCTAATAGTTTTGTAATATTCCTTCATCAATGCATTTATTGTAATTAAACCCCAAATAAAAAATCCAGATTGAGATTAGTATCCTAATTTTATTAAAAAGAAGATTAAAAGAAGAAAGCTACAATTAGAGGAGAGAGCTTTTTTGAAAATCCATGTTAAAGTATAAGATATCAAATTCAGCAACTGATTGCCTTAAGAAGTAATGTGCATGTTATTCAATACAACGGTCACATATGTTAGAACTAGTTGGGGAGACATGCTCTGGCTTTGCTTTCTGCATCTTTGGTAGATCATGCTCAAGAACATCACTCAGTGCCTTTGAGGCTTCTTGGAGCTCATCCAAACTGAAAATATACAGGTAATGTAAGTCATACAATTATAAAAAATACAGTAATTCATTCTAGTGTAATATCTATTTCGTGTATGATGCCTAAAAGTCCCCTCACTTGCCAACCTTGTTTCCCAGTCACTAATATGTCAACTATGTGAAAGAAAAGCACAATGAAAACAACCTGAAAGTTTCAATGACATGAAAATCTTGAACATGCACCAAGCATGTTTCCTTACCTTATTGAGAGGGGGGGAGTTAATCGGATGATAGTATCATGGGTGGGCTTAGCAAGAACTCTCTCCTTTAACTGTAGGCAGATATCATATGCAGAAATAGGGCACAGATTTTTGCTGTTGAGCTCCACAGCATTGAACAAACCTCTACCTTGAACTTCTCGTATGTAGTTTGGGTATTGCTGCTGAATCTTAAGTAGATGGTGCCTTAACTCCTGTCCCAGTTGGGCAGATCTATAGAATTGAGAAATATCAAGAGACAATTTATGCATCAAATGGGGATAAAAAATCAAAGAAAAAAAATAATGAAGGCAGCCATAGATATACATGATGAATCTGGGAGAAAAAAGCATAGTTATTTCAAAGCCTAAATTTATGTAAACTCTATTTATGAAAACCCCAATTTGTAATCCAATTGAATTGAAAGATAGAAGCTCTACTAAAACCTTTGGGCTTTAGTTTTAAAAGGAAATTTCAGAGAAGGTATTGCATAAAGTACAACCAAGTATTATTTTCCAAACCATAATACAGATGAAATTGTTGTTCCACGGTGGCTTTAGTTTTAAAAGCAAGTTCCACCACATTTTACATTGGCTTTTTTAGAGCCTTGTGAAAGCTCTCTGCAGCTGACTACTGCTTTCTCCTTTCCTTTCTCCTTCTGTGGTTCTTAGATAAACAACAAATGCAAGTTAGTCAGATACTTTAAAATGTCAGGATGAATATAATCTGAAGTGAGAAGTGGATAAAACTCCATTAATCATCAAATGCATCATTCTTGTATAAATATATTAGCAGAACAATCCTTTCTGCTAAATAGAAAATCAAGTATTATAGTAAGAAATTTTAATACTGTCTGGGTAATTAAAGGGATGCTACATGGGTAATTTTCCTGGTGTAACTTGCAATCATATTCTAGTTTAATGGTTCAAGTAAACATCATTATCCAAAATGTTTCTACGTTCACATCCAAGACTTGGTAAAAGTCATGAAAATTATAAAGAATCTGGAGAGAGAGATTTTGGAGGGGATGGGGGTTGCTCACCACTACATTTGGGCGCACTTCTTCCCAATCACAAGCCAGCATTTTTCCTGATTGTGCTAAGCCAGATTGCACCTCATTAGCAATCATTAAAACATTATATTTTGAGCACAGATCTCTGACAGATTTTAAATAACCATCTGGAGGAATTACAACCTACCAACAAATAAAGAAATTTTTTTCTCAGGAAAACCAAGAATTCAGAATCTTGATTCCCCTCAAAAAAGAGGAGGAAAAACATATTAAGAAAAGGATCAGATTCAGTACATACAGCTTAGACAAAAAATCAACCTTTGCCTTCAAAGCTGTCTTATTCAGTCTTGTGTGACTATTTATGGAATCTCATAATAAGATATTGGTTATGGGTGGATAGGAAGAAGTTTATCAGAATTTATAAGTTTGTTCTTTTCTTCTTCTTTTTTATTAATAAGTTATGCATGCACTTAAAGTGAGTTATGTTATTTCTGTTAATAACTAATTAGAGTGAAATACGCGAAGAGACAGTAGTCTCCGCTCTTCTATTTAGTTATATACAAACAAATTCATTCTTTATTGCAATACACAGAAATTCTCTCATTTCTGAAGTAGAATTTGATATTATATGATTAAGAAAATTGGTTTATATGCAAGATGCCATTGTATCTTGACCAGGACTGGTCCAATTTCAATGATTCATACTGGACAGTTGCAAACTGATCCTATAAGTGAATTAGAACTAAGCAAACTGAAATTATAGAGTAAATTAGCAATTAATATTTACCCAATGTGCCTTGCCCTCTACATAAAAGTTAAACTAAACAAACATTAGTCATTTTTATCATGGAATTATTTTAATAGTACTATACTATACATAAAAAATCAAACACATTAAGCAGTAACATCACTCAATGTACGTGCCAAGCCAAGCAAGCGGTAGCTAGGATTGGCCCAATACAATTTGAGTTGTAAGACAAAAAGTTTAAATGGACATTTTAATATTTAAATATCACTTAAGTAATATTTAGTTTATTAAAGAAAAAAACCGCCAATTTAGTCATGGGCGAAGCAATGGCTGCTCTCCCAAGATTGCAAGCAACATCTACATTAACTTTAATTTGAGGCCCGACAGGTTTAGACCACACCTTTTAATAGCGTGATGTTTGTGTGCAGACGAGTGTGGCCTTGAATCTCTTGTGCTCTAAGATAGAGTTGAAATTTTTTTGGAGGAGGCGAGAGACATTAGGGGACATACCTTCAAATTGAGCTTGATTCCTAGCCTTCCATATAACATCCCAAACCATAGCTCCAAACAGAATCAACTTTGAATCCACCTCATTCTCATAAGAGAGAGATAAAAGGGTTTGAATAAACAGATCTGGAGAGCTGAGGTTTCAGCACTTAGGTGTCAGACCCCAAAGACTATTAAACCAGATAGCACGCACCCCAGGGCAGTTTGTAAAGAGGTGAAGGCTGCTCTCTTCTTCCACTTTACATAGTTCTTTCGTTGGGAGGACATTTGCTGCTGTCCTCCATAAATGCAATTTTAGTCCATCATAAATCTCTGTCTTCCATATAAGACCCCGAATAGAATCTTGGCTATGAAATACTTTCTTTTTTTTTTTTCTTTTTTTTTTTTTTTGAGAAACTTGGCTGTGAAATACTTTGGAGGCAGTATTTCACAAATTCACTAATGGTGTGTTTAGATATAGTTTATTTTGCTGAAAATTAAAAATATTGTAGTAAAATAATTTTTAAATATGTAAATAGTGAAGTGATATCAATTTTTAACAAAAGTTTTGTTAAAAAAATGATGTTTTTGAGGCTAGTGTACGGTGCACGCACGAGACCTATTAAATAGTGCATAATCCCATTTGTGGCGCTCTTCTAAAAAAAAAAAAAGTGAAACGCAAAATGCTGAGTTTTCATCTGCATCCAAATGGATACTAAGTATGCGTTTGGATTAACATCCACAGTGCTGCGTTTGCATTTTCCTCTTCTTCTTTTTTTTTTTTTTAAATTGACGTGCGCATTTCACGGGGGAGTGTCTGTCAATGGGTCTCGTGCATTATGCACAGGACCCACCACCTCTCTGACAATCCAAATTTTCACTAGAATGACACTGTTTAATGGGTCCTGTGTACTGTTCACAGAACCTACAAACCTCTTTATTAAGCAACTTTTTCATTAAAAATGGGTCCTACGGCACTATCCACATATTTAAAAATTATTTTACTACAGTGTTTTAGTTTTTAGCAAATAAACAGTATTCAAATAGACCTTAAATGAATTAGTGAATTATACCGCAGTTTAATATTAGTTGGAAAATTCAATTAGATTTTAATTGGATTATCAATTTTGCGCCACATCTCCTATCTAATTTTTAATTTTGTGTTAAATGAATTGTTGAGTATAAAATTCAAAATCGAACCTTTTCAGCTAGAGAAGCTGGTACCAACCCCTAAGGATTGCGAACAACCATCCCCGACTTGCTTCACTAGTTTCCCTGAATACTTAAGTTAGCAAAAATAAAATAAGGTAAAATAAATGTGACATGCTCACCCACACACATGGAGTTTCTGCATATGTGTTATGTTCTTTTTTCTTTGTCACTCATTAGTTTTGCACCTGTGTTATATTCTTTGTACATGTTAATTACATGAAATCTGCTTATATCTCCCCCATAACCTCAATCACATAGTATTCATAAATGTGACATGCTCACCCACACACACACACACACACACACACACACACACACAGTCTAATTCAATTTCAAACAGTCACAAATATACTCACACATTTTGGTAACCCCAAGCAAATACAAATTCGTTAATCACAGCTGCCTTGTTTACAAATACAAGCAACCACCCAACCACAATGTTTCGAAATTGATGACACACATGCGGCCTAGTCCTAGGTCTGACCCATTGAACCCGCCCAACTCTCTCTCAAAAAAAAAAAACTCTCTCAAGCCCAAAACTATCACTCTCAAAAGCAAACGCCTTTCAAGCCAGTCTCAATCAGTACCAAGCTCAGGTCCAAACCCAACCTTGCAATCCAACACTTCCTTTACAATCAGACCAGCCCATATTTTAAGCTCATACCAAAGCCCCATTTGAAATAAATAAATTATCAGCCCACGTCAAATTCAAGCCCAACAGAAGCCTCCATTTACATAAAAACCTAGCAAGCCCACACCTAACCTAACCCAACTGAAACCCTCTCAAACTTAGAGCCCAGGTCGAAAATTGAGAGACAGAGAGATCCGGGAGAGGGGCTGATTTTATGTAAACTGGCTTCATCAATACTCTGATATAATATTAGTCAATAGGGTTCTCCAAAAAATTATACGCCCATCATTAATTCCTTATAGTTTTAAAATACTAAAATTATAACTAATTTTATAATAAAAAAATTTTATAAATTAATGTCGTAATAAATGTGATTTTTTTTAACCAACAATGTAATAAACAAAAACTATATTTTCATTTTTTGTTTAAATATTAACACCGTGAGGTTTGTATAATACTAAAATTTATTAGCATGACTCTTATAAGTCACAAATGCAGCTTCATGTCCAAAACAAAATAATCAGATGACAACTTGGCTGTTCTTGATAGAGCATGAGCTGTTATTAGTTGTTTAAGTATGTGTTTTTGACGTAAAACATATAACACATGCCTTTCTAAAGCAACAAGGGTGCTGGAAGTCATGGCGCAAGATCAAGGGGTGCTAGTAGAGGCCATCGCGACGACAGTGTTGGAATTGCATGAAATTTGGCAAATTGACAAGAACCGACATTTTGATCCAAACTCGATATTATCTCGAGTGTTGCCTAAATTTAGGCAAATTCCTTCGTTAAGGCCCCAAAAACAGTGTATTTGCTATTTATAGTAATATTTGTTTTTTCTTTAATAACTTTTAGTTTAAAAGTCAAAAAAATGTCTTGTTTGTTTTGAGAAAACTTTTAGAAACAATATTTTCAATTTCTGCAATTATTTTCAATTTTGCTATTTTTGGTGAAAATTACTATTTTACCACCTAATTATGTGATTAGCGTAAATTAGGGTTTTTGGGTGTTTTCCTAGCCGCTATAGGTGTTCTTTTGCTATTTAAACATATTGTAGCATCTAAGGTAGCTCAGTTTTCAAATTTATAAAAAATACAGACTTTGTCTATTTCTTTCTGGTAGATTCCAAAACCCTATAACCTTGTGAATTCAAAGAACCTCTTATGGATTCGAGGTTTTCATTCAAAAGTTAACATGTTTAGTTTCTTTTCCATTCAGAAAGCAATGTGTTTATTTTCTTGTAGCTTACACGACATTAGTTTCACATGTAATTTTTATTAAAACATGTCTATCAATGATAAGTTAGAGATAAAAATTGGGTTGTAACTATTCCTAATCGCTAGAATTTAGTTTATGGGGTTAGAGCATTCACACCAAGTCGTTTATATCTGATTTTGGTGTTAAGAAAGAGATAGAGATTGTTTGGTGTCAAGAAACAAAACAAACAATTAGGATTTTGTATCTTCAATTCACGATTTCAGTTCAAATTCACCTATGTATGGACCTGAGTGCAAAATGGTATGCATAATTAACACTGCCCTCTATGTTTCTAGACCCCAACGTGCATGATTCAATTAAAAGAGTTATGTTTTATGACTATCATAGCCATTGTTGGGCAAAGTGGTACCTCATTTTGCCATGAGGGCTGGGGGTATCAGATTACCATAGCCATTGTTGGGCAAAAGTGGTACCTCCTTTTGCCATGAGGGCAGGGGGTATCCATGGGCGTGTTCCAACCCTAAGATATTAAGTATGACATCATGTGGTGGCCCAAGATAATAAGTATGATAATAGGAATTATGATTTAGGATAAATACACACATATACTGTCAGTGCAAAAATGATGTGTGCGTTTATTTATGCGTGTTAAGTGGTGTGTAATAAACTCCACTCAAAAGAATATTTATGGACAAACATGACCAAAACCCCACCCTTCGAAGCTTGATGTAGGACCAACCAAGTACATGTTTCATATTATTTACAAACATGATCAAAACCTGTCCTTATAAGATGTTCCATACACAATGAGGTAAGGTACAGTTCGAACAACAGTGTCGATTGGAATTGCAAAGTTCACACCTGATGATACTCCTGTCCCTACAGTACAATGAAGAACCAATAGCATTCAAAACTTTGATCTTGGCTTCTAGCATCTTTATTATATTTTAGATTAAATAACTAATTTGTTCCTCTAATTATTGGGGGAAGTTCAATTTAATCCCTCAACTATAAATTGTAATAACTTAACCTCTATATATATATATATATATATATATATATTATCCTAGTAGAAATAAGGTTCGTGAAATATAAATTTTCTTGAGGTTCAAAAATAAGGTTCATGAAATAGGACCTCATCATTCCCCTATTTCTCTCTCTCTCTCTCTCTCTTTTTAATTCCATTTCTTTTAATTTATTTATGCAGTTGTGTTTAGTTAAAGAACCTGTGGTACAATACCTAGGGAAATGTAACTAAGTTTTTTTCTTTTCCCCTTTACTTTCTCCCATTCTTTATCCTTCCAAATGCTGAACGAGTTACTGAAGATTATATCACAAAAGGCAATGCACCTTTGAAGTGAAAAAACAAGTGGCTCAAGCTATTACAGTGGGAAAAAAAAAACATGCGCATGATGTTCATTTATCAAAATGTCAGGTCAAAGGTGCAATTAAGAGAAGTAAAATTAACTAAGAAGCATCTCTTCACCTTTGCGAGTAAAAGTTGCAGTATTGACTCCGATAACATGGCCATATGAATCAATTAATGGCCCTCCTGAATTACCTGTACAGATTCCATGCAACAAAGTATGAAGGATCATGGAATGAAAATTAGCATTGGTAAGAATAGCAATTCATTTAACTATAAAATTAGCATTGGTAAGAACTCAGTTCCACTTTGTCATATAAAAAACAATAATTCTAATCTATTCAAAATTGTGGAATGCAAATCCTAAACTATAAAACCACCCTCAATGCAGATAAAAAGCAAATGACTCAATCAAAGTACAAATTATATCCAAATAATTCAATTGATCATAAGGTTACTTAATTGAGGAAAAATTAAAATGAAATTTAAGGACACTTAAATACAAAGTTACATTTTACTTGAATAAAAACTCTATACTTGATATCTTATATCAGTGGGTGTAATAATCAGATAAATATCCAAAACTATTCTGAAAATTTGAACAAACCATAACTTCATAAAATCTTAGAAATTTTTTGTGAAGATAACTGCCCCCACTCAAATGTCTACGGTTCCATGAGGTAGCTAATTATAGTAGTACGATCTTATATCACTCGACAACGATAAAGAGTAATGGTTGCATATTTGCAATATACAAAACTGAGTAAATCTTCAACAATAAAGAATTTAGATATAATAGGATGGATTGAATAAATACAATCTTTACTGAAGTAAGAGAAAGAGTGATGATTATCAAGGAATTTCAAATATTTGAAAGCAAAATGAAATTTACCTGCATTAATGTCAGCATCTGTTTGAATTGCTCCTCGAATGGCCCTTCCATTTGGCGAGGGTATCTCCCTACCTAATCCACTGACTACCTGCACAACTCAAAGTAATAAATACATGGATGTTAGACTCTTTTACCAAAGACAGGGCCACATGCCAATGAGAAAAGAACACTCTCAATTGACTGCTCAAAGCCTCAAAGTACTCCAAAACAAAGTACAATAGACTTAAAATAGATTATGACCTCAGTTGTGAAATTTTATAGTTCACACTTGGTATTAAAACGTTTTTTTTTTTTGCTTCTTTTCTTTTGGTTGGTTATATAGCAGACATATTAGAGAAATTACCCCTGTTGTCAGAGTGTTCTCATATCCGTAAGGATTTCCAATGGCAAAGCAGCTTTGACCCACATGTAAATTCTGAGATGTGCCAACAGCAACAGGCTTTAATTCAATCCCTTCAACACTAACCTGCCCATCATATTATGTTTGAATAATTTTACATAGAGATAACATAATGCAAAACACCCACAAGTAGACAAAAATGTCATCATGTGGAAGGGAATGAATAAGGGAATTTGTCCTTAGAAGTGACCCTTCGAAATCTCTCTTGTTTATGCAGATAATGAATGAAGTACACATTGTAAATTAGTTTTATATCCTTGCAAAGGTGAAAAGGGAAAATCCATGGATACTTCCATCTCATGTGCATTTCACGCTGCAGGATACTTGAAAGGCATCTTGTCTTTGACCAGTACTTTTATATTGAGTAAATATGATTCCAAAAAATCTGGTTACCCATCATATATGAGCTGAGGTCAAAACAAAGACTTCATAGCTGGGAGATAATAATACATCTCTTGGAATGTAAAATCTCACTTCATTACATAACATTACAAATTTTTAGTTCAGTTTGCTAGAATAATTGCATGGTAAGCAACAAATGATAGAGTTTCTATGTTTTTGTCCAGCTCGTGGGAGGTATATTAGGAAGAGCTACATAGAAAATGATATCTCATTGTTTTTTTGTTAATGGAAGGAGTCAAATAGGTGAAATTTTTGCTGGGAAGCATTTGATTCCCTCCCAAGCCCCAAAATTGACTCTAAAGAGCATGAAGCATTCCTATTTAGGCCTTGAAGCATTCCTATTTAGGCCTTGAAGCTATGCTTGCCAAAGGTCTCCTCTGCCTCCACTTACCACCACCCCCCGCCATTATCCTTCCCTATTCTATGAATTTGCATTAGCTAAAAGAAGATGTTCCCATATTGCTTTAATTTTTTTTAGATTAATTGCAAGGTTTTAGGGATCACATCAATATGGAAAATATCTAATTAAATCCCATAAAACCCTCAACATTAAAATCAAAATTCTAAATTCTAAAAAAACAATTCAAAAGTAAAATAAAATCTTAATGATTTTGGAGCTCCTTGCATCAAACTTTTCCTCCAATTAGAAAGGTCAACTTTTGTTTCTCTTACCAAATACATTTTCTAGACTTTTTGCTACTGTATATAGTAGTTAACCATGGCATGTCAAATCAAACATGATAAAAAACTAAGCTTTGTAATAGCATATATCCAATCCTAAAATCTTCAACTTGATGAATGAAACTCTATTCAACAATGAAAATATAAAGAGAATAAAATTATATAAGTTTTCATATAAGATAGTATACAAGGCAAACCACATCGAGCAATAGGTCATGAAAGCTAAGATTTAAATTTGATGATCCCCAAGCAGCATTTGTCTTTGTTTTGTTTATCTCAAGACTCAAGAGTGATCACCAAGAAGCCTCTAGTTGAGCCAACCATAAGTTGAGACCAAGTAGTAGCTGGGAACATTAAAAGCACTAATAAGCCTATTAAAACATACATCGTTCAGCCCGAGCTTGGCTTTAAAGTAAACATGCATTTACCTGAAAATAAACAAATCTTAATAGCTTGCCTCTTACAGCTCACCACAATCTCTAATGAGACGTTTGCAAGCGAATCAAAAGCCAATATTATAGCTTGATTCACATCACAACTCTGCTCCCAGTGTCATCTCACACAAAGATAAATTAGTAAAAAAACTTTAATGATTGATTTAACATCACAATTGTGCTGAAGACCCCACAATCAAATCCTAGTGCATGCATGAGTTAGTGGTTTTGATGATGCAGATTCAGGGTTGGTGCAGGGGCTGCTTCTTGGTTATGTGAGGGCTGCCACTCTGTAGTGCATTATTGTCTTTTAAGAAAAGGATAACATAAAATTCAATTTATTAAATACTCACAAAATTTATCTTTCAATTGATTTCAGATGCAATGATTCATCATTACCATGTTGATGCTTAATTTGCACCTCAGCTTCTAACTTGACCATAAAACTTACCTCCACACCTCAATCCTAAATGTGAAATCCATTGTCAATCCATCATTATTCTCTGTATCATTAATTTTCTTAATGTCTTTTCCAACCACAATGGGCTAGTTGATTTAGAATGGACAGGACGGACTTTCCTTCTATAGAGAGAATGTCAAAAGTCAACACGTAAGAAATTTAGGAGTAGAAAAGTACTAATAAAAATCATCAGAGCCAAAAACAAAATTACAGTGAAATTTGGTGACTAGAAGGGAATCATGGTGAGGATCAAAACTCATCGCCTTACAACCATAACCTACACCGCTTTTTGGGAAAATTCCTTTAATTAGTACTTTTGCTAGTTATGATAGATTTTCTTTATGTTATAACTTTCAATTTAAAATTCAAAATAAGGTCTAGTTTGTTTTGAGACGTCTCCTAAAGACTATAGTATTTGATTTGTAATATTCTAAATTCTTTTCTTTTTGGTAATTTTTCCTATTTTTGAGCCTAATTCTGTGCTTAACAAAAATTAGGGAGTTTAGGTGTCTCCTATCCACCCTAGGAGTACTTTTGTTCAGGGTTTTCTAAGGGTCTCCTTGCAGCCCTATCTTTTCCTATTTATGTACATTGTAACCTCCAAGGCAATTTGGTTTTTCGTTAATAAAAATTTTTTGACAGTTTTCTCCTATAATTTTCTAGTGGATTCCAGAATTCACCTTATGGATTCAAGGATTATCGTCTTAAAACAAACATGTTTGATTTCTTGTGGCTTCTTGTCTGCATCACTTGTGGAATTGACATCATAAACAGTTCCATTGAGATAGGTTTATGTCATCTAGTATTAACCATATCTCTTAATTGTTTTTCAAGGATGAAATTTTCTCCACCTCTTCTCCTTATATGACGTTTGTGTACCAATTTTTACATCATATATGATCTGGTGCTGAAGCGAACAGCATTTAGTAACAATGCAAAACTTCTGAGTCCAAGGACAATTGTATAAGTTAAGAGGAAACAGATAGATGTATATGCATTTCAAAGTGCAACATCTAAATGTAAAAATAATTAACAAGTGTCATTTCATCCCAACCACAAATCATCCGTTGATTCTTCAAAATTATTCAGTTCAGACCTCCACTTAGTTTCACCCAAGCTTCATCCTAGTCTAGGTAGATCACCTAGGTTTGGCTATGGTGGATTCCCTTAACCAAGCCACTACCCATGAGTCACTAGCTCTTTCTTCAACAGGCACACGGTCAGAGCCCCAAGCTCCTCCTACTACTTGGGAGCTTACGGTTTCATGTTATTTCACTCCCTAATACTTCACTATTGGTCAAGGGTGTTAACCCTTACAAAGTGATCCTTCCTGATTCAAATTCCATGTTCACCATGATGCTCAGGTCAAAGCTTAAGCTAGTGATGCTTTCGGCAATTGGACTCTCACCATCTAGGGTGCAACACTCCACTACTGCTTCATTGCTCTCCCAGAAAATGAGGTTAAGTTATCTTAAGCACTTTCATGCTTCTCTGCAATATAGGCAGTAGATTATTTTACAATGTTACCATTCTTAGTTTTTCAACTTATATTTTAACCTAGTCAATATCGAAATAGTCTATGAGATAAGCCTTATCATGAGGTACCTCCTGGAATTCGCCCCAAGTTGTTTGAAGCTTTTTTTTTCTATAAAAGTAAGTCTACATTATATATCCATGATAAGAAGCTTAATATGTGGCAAAGAAATTAAACGACAGTTTCAGTGCACACCTTAAGGACAGCCAGATCATATGCTGGATCAACACCAACAATCTTTCCTTCTCTGTAAAAGCCATTGCCTCTTGTGTCCGCTAGATAAATCTGTAAATACAGAACCGAAGCATTGTTACTCAAACAAAGGGCTAGTACATTGACTGAATGATGATTGTCAAAACAAGTGAAACAAAAAATAATAACTAAAAGAAAAGAGCCAAAACCTTACAACGATGTATCCCACTCCCATCTGTTGCCAATTTAGCTACAACATGGTAATTAGTGACCTGTCACACACAAAAATAAGACTTTTCTCATTAGTATTGGAGAAATCACCTATAAGTATTAAGAACATATATATAATTAGATTGGTAAGTACGCATATCACTAACTCATACATAAAATTCAAGCTTAAAATGAACCCATCTTTCAGTTTTCTAGAGAAGAGTATAAATGCAGGTAAATATGTAAGTATCAGCTGCAAGCCTGCAACATTGGGTGTAAGGATGTTAGCAATATGGTATATTTTGTTATATGATATTCATTTTTCAAATTTTTTAGGAAAAGATGTTAAACCATCAACAAAACCCAGGTCTTGCATGGTGTTTTCTTCTGCAAAGATAATCTGATGACAATTATTGTTTAGGGAACTCGCTACTGAACTTTGCAGATAAGGAAAACAAAGAAGCAATAGCATATAACGCTAAAGATGGATTCAAATACAAGAACTGAAGATGGGAAAGCTTACAATGTGACCAAACTTATCCCAGATGAAGCCTGAACCTGTCCCTTCAACTTTTGCATTTTCATCCTCAATAAGATTGACATCATCAGAAGTGGTCCTGGGGCTTCTAACTATTTCAAGGTCTTTAATAAAAACAACAGATGGTGAAGCTTCCTACAATAATTCAAAAATAACTCCGCCAGTTAAGCAATCAATACAAGCACGCAGGGCAAAGATGAAAATTATAAATAAAAAAAACACACACACACAACTGATAAACATTTATGCCTGCTTTATTTCTTTCTTTCATTTTTTGATATGTTCTGGCCCTAAGGGGAGGAGGAAAGGGGAGATTCAAACTAGTGACCTTCACTTCATAAGGCATGGTATCAAACCAATTGTGTTACCCTTTGGAGTTAAAATTCAGTCTTTTCTAATAGCAATTTCAGAAAATGGCTTATGGTGGAGGTGTGCACTGTCTCTGTCTCTGTCTCTGTCTCTTCAATGTGCTGCTTAAGGTTAATTTATTGAAGCAGTATGTCCCTTATCAGCAGTTAGGACTTCCACTCTAAATATTTGTACATATTCAAAAGAAATTTTTTTGGTAAATAATAAACCTTAAATTTTGATCTTGGTTTTAAATTAAACCCTAAAGTTGCAATTTTTAAAATATACCTCTATTGTTTAAATAAATTGCAAATGGTTTTCTCATAGTCATAGACGACTTAAAACCTATTTTATTCCAAAAATAAAAACTCATACAGAGCACTAAAAAACCCTTCATAGGAATTTTACAAAGTGGTATTATAACGCCAAAAAGGCCTAAATTGATTTTTTTTTTATTTGGGTACCCAAATGCGAAAAGCAAATTACAAATTGTTCCAATCACTCAAAACAGAAGCAAAAATGGGTGAAATAAATGACAACATTCACAACAACTAGTAGTATCAGTTTGAGAGCAAATTATTGTTATTAAAATGTCCCCCAAAAACAAATGCAGAAACAGAAGAAAAAGAGTGAGTAGGAGGAAGAGTAATAAGACCTGGAAGAGTTGCACTACTCTGTCTTCTTCTTGCTCAAGTGGGTCTTCTTGTTGCTGTTGGGCAAGTGCAAGGTGAGTTAAAGAAGAAGCAACTGCAACAAATAGGCTTGGACCAAATGCTATTGCCCTCCGCCTCGTAAGGAGGTTCTTCTGTGACTTTGGCGTATTAGAGGAAGAGGAAGTAATGTTGTGTTTGTGGATTGGAGGGAAGTGATTGTGAATGTGTAGGAGAGAAAAAGAACCCAACACCATTACTGCCATCTTACAGTTTTCTACTTTCTTGCACGGGTGTCCAGTCCAACTGATAACTGTTTTTATTTTATTTTTTTAAAGATGAAAGTCGGCTGCCTACGTGGCCCAAAACCAAACAAAACCTTTTGCCATTTTTTTTTCTGAATATTACTTAAAAAAAAAAAAAATTGCCAACAAAATTCCTTAGGGCCCAATTGTTAGGGCTGTCCAGACCCGACTGGAGCCCAACAACCTGACCAAACCATCCGATTCTGGCCCAAACTGAAGATCCAGTCAGTCGGCGACGAGTTTCCATTCTCAAAAACTGACACCGATGGGTCGAGTGGTTAGTTTGTATCTCCAAAACCCGAGCAATGCAAATCCTACAAAAACAAGCCAGATTCGGCGAGATCTTAACCAAATCTAGTGAGATCTCGACCAAATCATGCTAGATCTAGTGGGATTTAGCTAGATTCGGCCAAATTTTAGCAATTTCTAGCAAAAAAAATGCATATTTCATTTTTAAAAAATTCAGTTTCCGGCGAGATTTTCCAGTTTCTGGCAAGATTTTCCAGTTTTGGATGAAAATTCTAGATTCCGGCAACTTTTTTTTTTTTTTAAGATTTCGATGCCTTTTTTTAATTTCAGCAACTAACTCAGCCCAACCAACACTAGCCATCACCCAAAACCGAACCTATCGATTTTTTCGGCAGTCAGTTTCGGGTTCCTTTGCCCCTCCACCCGACACCGATGGGTCGAGTTTGGGTTGGGTCCAAAACCGACTCGACCCGACCCGACCCGTGGACAACCCTAATTATCATTGTTTAAACAACATTTTTCAGTGTTTAAACAACATTACATGTATTTTTACACATTTTTTCACTCACACTTATTTTCAAAAAATACAAACAACGTTACTAGAAATCTCTGGTTAAATGGGTCCAAGTTTTATATATGGGTTTGCCCACCCTTAACACATTTTTTTAAAAGACATTTTTTTTTTAATTAATACAATTTTTATTGAAAATATTCAAAGCTATCAAAATTGATAGTCACTTTTTTTTCTTTCCCCCAAAAAATTTAGAAAATATTTCTTAAACTAATATTCTTAGAGCATATATGAACTTTTTCATATATATATATATATATATATATATATAGAGAGAGAGAGAGAGAGAGAGAGAGAGAGAGTTTATGACATGGGTGAAATTATTCAAAGAAATGAGGTATATAAAATAGGTAGAAGGAATGCCGAATTGACAAATAATTAAGTAATAGTGTTACCAAATTATTGGCAAAAATTAGAGAGAAAATTTGCATGTAATTCCATAATGGAGATACCGAATTACAATCAACTCTCTCATGCTCAAGCACTATTGGATGTTGGTCACAAATAACCCAGTATGCATTTATTGTGCAGAATGTATTTTTGTTATAGTACTTGTGCAAATATACACAAGAATTGTAGTTTTCCATTTTAATTTTTTATTCTTTTTTGTATTTTCCAAGGATAAAGAAAAAGTGTGGATGATGGTTGCAGTGCAAGAATGAAAAACGATTAAAAAAATTAAGGAAAAAATGATATCTAATTTAATGAAATAGAGTTTAGAATTATAATTTGATGCAAGTGTTTTGAAAAATAGTTAGGTAAAATAGAAAAAAAGAATATTCTTATTCTAAAATAGACCCAAAAAAAAAAAAAAAAGTTTGCACAAGCTATTGTGAATGTTCTTAGCCATGATGGTATGTATCATAAGGTAGCCTTTAAATTATTATTTCATGAATTTTATTGCAATAAATTGCAAAGAATTGACAAAAATAATTTTGATCAAATTATTGCAACTGTATCTTTATTGTAATAGATAATTATTTCATATTTTTCATTACAATAGATTGTAAAATAAGTATTAGATCATTATAATAATATACTCATTGCAATTTCATGTTTTTCATTGTAACAGATTGTAAACTAATTGACGTTTAATTATTGCAATGATATATTTGTTGCAATAAGCTGCATATTCAAAATTTCTATTGTAATATATTGCAAAATAATTGGTATCAAATTATTACAACGGTTTCTTCAATTAAGTTATTGCAAAAAAATTTCTAAATTCAATTTAGTATTAAAGCCTCTATTGCAATTGAAAATTATAAATTATTGTAACTAATTATTATTAATGTAATAATTTACTATTTTTAAGTTACTATTTCAACGACTTTTAATTTATAAATATGATATTATGTCTAATACCACTATACCAATTTTGTTGTATTAAAACTATAATAGACTTATTTTGGTATAGTGAATATAGCAAGGCTTCAGGCTTCATCGTATGTACTTTTTCCGAAGTCGATGTGTTCCCTAACCTTTCACATTCATTTCTTCTTCACTTATGTTTCTTATTTCTGGAACCAAAATGCTAATGAAGGCTTCCATCACTAGAGCATGCATGGCAAAAAGGAGAACAATATATTCCTTGTAGGTGCATCCAATGAGCACTGATATGTAGGCCATTAAGCTCAAGAGTAACATGGAAATTGTTAATGTCAAAATAGATCCCATACATTTAGCTCTCCGAGGTAAAGGAACACTAAGCCATCCTAGTGGTCCATTGATCACTGCATATCCATCCATATAGAAAAAATGTAAACAGAAATGGCAACAGCAATATCCACTTCGTAGTACACCACACTATAGTCATTCAATCGCAGTAGACCAAATATCATAAATAATGTGAAGGCCATCGCAGATGCAAAAGATCGTAGCACTACCCGTCTTCTGTATTGACCAACTAACATAACTCCCAAAATTACCATAATGAAATTTGTATACCCAACTGCCATGGATGAAATATAAGAAGTAGATGCAAACACACTAACAGAAGTTAAAAATACTAGGGCAAAGAAGTTTATGGCAAAAATTCCTGTCATTTGCATGAAATCTCTCATACACATGCAATAAATAGATATGACATATATTGGAGGCTAAAAGGATGAAACAAGGAACTATAAACTCCCTCACTCTTTGCTATTAATTTTATTGTCATAAAATGAACAATAATTGGTTGTCTTTGTAAATTGCATTTCTTAGTAAACACCAAAAAGTGTGAGTGATTCCTTCATGTTAACAACACTTCCTATAATCAAAATAGCAAATATTAAACCCATATTCAAATATATATTTCATTTCTTTTGGTGTAAAACATTTTGATATATTTCACTACACCAAAATAAGTCTATTACATTAGGTGTTAATACAAAAAAATTAGTATAGTGGTATTAGATATAATATCACATCTAAAAATTAAAAATCATTATAGTAGTAATTTAAAAGTAGTAAGTTATTACATTAATAATAATTAGTTGCAATAATTTATAATTTTCAGTTGCAATAGAGGTTTTAATATTGAATATGAAAATTTTTTTTGCAATAACTTAAATTGAAAAAATCAAAATTTTTTTGCAATAACTTATATTGAAGAAATTGTTGTAATAATTTGATATCAATTATTTTGTGATATATTACAATAGAAATTTCAAATAGACAGCTTTTGGCAACAAATATAATATTGCAATAACTAAATATAAATTATTCACAATTTATTGCAATGACAAACATGAAACTGTAATGAATATATTATTATAATGATCTAATACCAATTATTTTATAATCTATTGTAATAAAAAATATGAAACAATTATTTATTACAATAAAGATACCATTGCAATAATTTGAACCAAATTATTTTTGTCAATTCTTTGCAATATATTGCAATAAAATTTGAGAAATAATAGCCTATTGCTACAAGATATTCGAAGTAGTAAATTATTTATTGCAACAACAAATATATTATTACATCAAAATTGTCATTAAAATATTTAAGGTTTATTGCAACAAAAAATTTTTTAGCACAAACCAATTATTTCAAATTTTATTGCAACACTTTGCATAAACTATTGCAATGACTCTAATGTAATAGCAATAATTTTTTTCATTGTAATAAATAAATTTTTTTTTTTTTTTTTTTTTGTAGTGATTTATATATGCTAGTTTTACTTTTTCTCTAGCTCTTATTCTGTATAAATAGTTTGGTTCTTCTAATAGTATAAGACTACTCTCTTCTCTTTTATGTAAATAATATTTGTTAAAAAAATAGCATGGAGTGAATAAGAAATTGATATTTTATATATTCACTTGAAGATGTTATTATAAGTGGTGAAAATTCTTGAGTCCCACATTGAAAATAATAGAAAATATGAGTTTTGGGCTGGATATTGGGTTGGACTTTAGGCATATGTAGACTAGGCCCACTTATCTAATTAATAATAATATTTTATTATTTTATTATTGAGTCAGTTAGACTGTGCACAACAGTTATCTCTGAAACAGTGTTTCAGTTTTAAGTTACGTATAGTTTCATTGTCCCTCTTTCATAAAAAAGAATTTTTTCAGAGAAAACTCTTCCAGTGAGATTTTTGTTCATTCATTTTTGTGTCAAAGAGAGAGAAAGAGGCATTGAGTAGTTCGCAGAGCACAACCTTGTGTGCTTCATTTTTGTGCTGAAAATCATTTTATCCTGGGAGGCAGACGTCCACGAATCTCAAAGCACCATAGTGAAAGTGTGAGTGACGAAATATGCTTTAAGGGGATTGTGTAAAACACAAGACTTGATCTCAATTGTTCATCCTTTCACGCATTGTTCATCATTTCAAGCATCTGATCTGTGAGTCTTCAATTATTTGTAGATTTCTAATTATTTATATTCAGTATTTGTTTATTACTTTGTCTATTATATTTATTTGTGTTATTATTTAATTTTAGATCTGTGTATTATTCATTTTGCTTTATCACATCAGTAAATTGTTGAAATATATCCAACAATATTTTCTTCTAATTTTGATATATGGGCATCTGATGCAGTAATTCACAAGTTTGGTAATTGGATGATGGGCATATCTATTAGTAACATTTTCTTCATGCAGAGGTGTCAATCCCAATGGTATTGGTTAATGCATTTACTGCCAACTTATTTTCTCCTTAGCTGAATTGTATTATTGTGACATGTAACAAGCCACGTGTCAGATTTTTATATTTACTATATTTAAGAAAATATCAAATCAGACAACAAGTTAGTGTTACTTTTATTGTTTATCAAAAAAATCAGACAACAAGACAGTGTCGTTTGATATCTTTTTTATGTGGATTCCATTAGTAACGAATTCAACTGAAAATAGGGAGGTACGTGAATCCGTATTTCATTTTAAAAGAGGAATTACTGTTTAAATAGAAACGTCACCGTTTCTTTACGAATCTATGCTCTCGCCTCTTGTATCATATCAGTGTGATTTAAGTGTAACGACTTCGTCTCATTTTAAGTTTGGATCCTTAATTGCTATGAAAACGACATCACTTCATTCCTGGATTGACTCTCATGCTCTGCCTGAGTTTTTAGTTTAAACTTTTAACATATCAGTATAAAAGGATGACTATGATTATGCTAGGACTGAGCACGGTTCTGTTCGGGTCGGGTCGGGTCCAGATCCAACCCATACACCAACCCGGGTCGGGTGAGTCAATTATTTTTTTTAAAGGGTGTTATCGTTATTACATTTCTATGTGTATTACTTGACTAATTGTATTTCTAAAAGGAAACCCTCTAGTCTGAAGTTTGTACAGTAAGTGTTTTCCATAAAAGTTGTGTTTGTGGATTGGAGGGAAGTGGTTGTGAATGTGGAGGAGAGAAAAAGAACCCAACACCATTACCATGTTACTGTTTACTTCTTTCTTGCATGGGTGTGCAGTCTTACTGATAACTGTTTCTTTCTTTCTTTTTTTGTAATTTTTTAAGATAAAGTTGGTTGCTTGTGTGGCCCAAAACCAAAAATCTGTGCCAGTTCCATTTAAAAAAGAAAAAAGAAAAAAAAAACCTGGGCCATTTTTGCTGAATATTATCTTTAAAAAAAAAAATACTTGAGAAAATAATTAGGAAATAAGTTTTTATATATGGGTTTGGCCGGCTTTTATAGATGATTTTAGGAAGATTTTGATACAATATTTATTAAAAATATACAAAGCTATCAAAATTGTTAGTTATTTTTTTATTTTCTAATAAAAATTTTAAAAAATATTTCCTAACCCCAATATCTTTGGAGCATCCAATACATCTTTAACTTTTCTTTTTCTTTTTTTCTTGTTTTGCTTCATTTGTCAACTTTTCCTCCCAATGGTAACATATATAATTCATTCATTCATTCCTTTGGACCGTTAAAGATTTGATTTGTATTCTTTCCTTGTTCACCCATAATGCCTATCAAATTGGAACCGATAAAATGCAATCACACTCTCAATATCATTTACCTAAGAAATTTCAATAATATGAGCTTGCATTGACTATGACATGTGTGGGGCCCAAATGATTTATGGGCCAGACCCATCTACCCGGGGAGAATCCGAAGGCCCAAGCCGAGGAGGGCTATGGCCCAAGCTCGACAAAATAGCCTTTGGATACCGCCGAGGACAGCTCAGTCCTCGGCAGACCCAAAGTCCCCCCTGAAAAAAGGGTAAAAACGGTATAGGACTGAAACTAGGAAGAAAGATCTAAAATATCCAGGGAAAGCTGCCCTTACTGCCATTCAATGCTCTGAACCTGACAGAGCTGCATTCTTTGGCTTTTACAACCACCCCCAACGACTTTGAATATGGGCTGATGGGACAAGTATCAATCTTGGAAAGGTTGATCCTATACGTGGACGAAGGACAATGAACACAGAAAAAGATAAAAGGAAAAACAAGTAACCTAAAGAAGGGGTTGGGAAAAATGGCTAAAAACCAGAGCCTCCCAACCCACCTCCAGGAGAAAGACTCCAGGGGTGAAGGAAAACTTAAACTTGTACGAACACCGCGAAAAACCCACTGCCTGTCAACCTGGGCCTAGCCTTCCAAACCCACGCTCTACAAATGATATTGTTAGGGGCCTTTTTACGTGCGAACCCGACACTGTTACGGTCCGCCACGAATTGCGTCCTTACAACATGTATTATAGACCTCAATATTCAACCATTTAATTCTAGGACAAAATGGGCTTTTGCCTTTTTCGGGCAAATTAATTAACTTTATACCCTTTTTCCCAAACTAAGTAGGGAAATACCCCTTTTTTAAAACTCGATTTATAATAAATTGAGTTAGAAAAAAAAAATTCTGAAATCCTATAGTGGCATTTTAATGAGCCTATAATGACGTTTTTAAGACCTATAGTGACGTTTTTTTAACTCGACTCCAATGAAATAGAGTTATAGGCAATTTTTTTTACCTATAACTCGATTTCATTGAAGTCGAGTTAAAAAACGCCATTATAGGTCTTTAAAAACGTCACTATAGGCTCCTTAAAAATGCCACTATAGGGTCTAACTCGATTTATGATAAATCGAGTTTTAAAAGAGGGACATTTCTCTACTTAGTTTGGAAAAGAGGGTATAAAGCTAATTAATTTGCCCGAAAAGGGTAAAAACCCATTTTGTCCTTTAATTCTATTATTATGCAACTTCAAGAAACAATGACCACTATAGGGTCTAACTCGATTTATGATAAATCGAGTTTTAAAAGAGGGACATTTCCCTACTTAGTTTGGAAAAGAGGGTATAAAGCTAATTAATTTGCCCAAAAAGGGTAAAAACCCATTTTGTCCTTTAATTCTATTATTATGCAACTTCAAGAAACAATGACCTGTTTTTGTATCGTTAACTACTGATTCCTTCGTAAAAAACATGCGTTGAATCAGTCAAATGTTTCTATATTGTCGGAGAGTTGTCACTTGCTTCGAAAGTTGGAAATTGGCAAAGAAAATGTATTAGAAGCAAGTGCAAAGCTTTTTCCTTATTCAAAAGCTCTAATTGTTTAAAGGGTTATAGAAGAGGCCAGCGGCATCAAGGGAATAATTTTAAATTTCTAATTTGGAGGAAGGTAAAGGCATTGGAAAATAAGCGCTCTATACACAGACATTACACATACACGTGTAAAACAAATTGCATATAAAGTTATTTTTATTCAACGAGTAAATTGTTTCCAATAAATGTATATATCCACTTTCCAAATACACACACACACGTAGGAATGGCCTTGGATTGGGTATGGGTATGGTATACCCCTACCCGATCCGATTATTTTATTGAATTGTAACACAAGCAGTTTTAGATCTCAATTACAATTCATGAAATACAATTCAAAAAAAAATGACTCACTCAATTGAAAAATTAATCATATGCTCTATCATTAGTTGTGGTCCTTGTGGTGGACAAGGGATACTGTCATCTTAACGTTTCAAGCAAACTACAAACTTTTCTACAAAAATCTTCTTGACTACTACAAAAAAGTTGACAAGATTGCTTTTCCATTCGCCAATGACACAAGCCTAGAATGCGGTTTGCTCCTCTTACATGATTATAGAGATCCACATCAAATAATGGAAACCCCGAAGATCAAATTGGAGAGGAAAGAAACACAACTGTACGATGTTGAAACCATCTCTCAGGCTAATATCATACAAATCAATTAGGACCCACAATTGGATTCCAATCGTTGCGAATCCTTAAACAATTGGACTCCCAGTCCTAGCTCTCCATTCGTAAACTCATAGAGCTCTGATCTATAAGTTTATGCCAAATGGATTTCTTGAAAAGTTCATATATGAAGATTTTTTCACAAATGTTGATCGTCAATTGGCGTGGGAAACATTATACAAGATTGTAGTTGGCATTGCTTGGGGATTAGAATACTTGCTTAGAGGTTGCAACACATGAATCTTACATTTTGATATAAAGCCCTGCAACATTTTTTTGGATGAAAACTTTTGTTGAAAGATTTTTAATTTTGGCCTTGGCAAAATATGCTCTAAAGAAGAGGGAATCATATCAATGTTGGGAGCAAGAGGAATGGTAGGATATATAGCTCTAGAACTATTTTGTAGAAATTTTGAAGGGGTCACTCACAAGTCAGATGTTTACAATTATGGAATGATGGTTTTAGAAATGATTGGAGAAGAAAGAATATTGATGTTAGCGTTGATTGTATTAGTGAAATATATATTCCACATTGGATTTACAAACGTCTTGAACTAGATGAAGAACTAGGATTGTAGGGCCTCATTAACAAAGAGGATGAAGAAAGTGCAAGGAAGATGATAATAGTGAATTTGTGGTGCATACATATTGATCCCTCAGACTGGCCATCAATGAGTAAAGTGGTAAATATGTAGAAGCCTTGATTTCTTGCAAATCCCTCCCAAGCCTTTCTTGTCTTCTCCACCAAGAACTCTAGTAGATTCTTCATTTGCAATGATTTTTTTATGATATGTCTCTATTTTGTCCAAAAGTGCATTTCTTCTTTTGAAGGAAACCTAATGTGTCAGTATTAGTGAGGATCTTTGTGAATTATTTTGATTTTGAGCTTAAAGATGAAGAGCCTTTAATTATTGTTTATAATATGAATATCAGGCATGATGGCTTTTACAATTATAAATTAGTATCATTTGATTATTTTGGGTGTGATTGATTGATATTATTCCTTTTTGAGGTGGACAATCTTTTTCTAAATTATGTTATGGTACGTTTTTTATATATATGTATATATATATATGTGTGTGTGTGTGTGTGTGTATATATATGTATATATATGTGTGTGTGTGTATATATATATATAAAGAGAGAGAGGGAGAGAGAATCCTATACATCAAATTATGAAAATACACAAAACCACTCCCAACATCCAATTTGTATATCCTTAATTCAAAAGTTTGCAAAAACTACTATTCTCTTTGTCAAGTTATGAATTTCTATAACATTTATATTGGCATTATTCCATGATAAATTTGTTGTAAATTCCATGATTTTATTTCTTTGTATTTTGTGAGATTTATTGTAATGGATATAGTCATAAGAGGGTGAAGATTTGCTTAAGATAGCTCCTTTGGCGACTAGTGGGAGACTAGGGGTGTCAATTCGGGTTAGCATGTTGGGTTTGTGTCTTGTCGAGGTAAGAGTATTCTACTAAATGGCTCAACCCTAACCCGACCCATTTAATAATCGCGTCATGATCTTTCAACCCTAACTCGACCTATTAATAAGGCGGGTTGACCTGGCCCAACCCATTTGACATGCTTAATAAACAAGTCGTGTTGGGTTAACACGAATGTAACACAACCTATTTTAACCTGCATAATATTAAATATAACATCCATCTAGAAATCATTTTTTTTACATCTCAAAAAGTAGTGCATATACTTCAACTCTTCAACCCACATTCAAAATAATATAGTTCAACAAAAATATAACATTTATTTAGAAATAAATTCTTTACACTCCAAAAGAAGTGCATACACTTTAACCCAAATTCAAAGAACAAAGTTTAACAAAAATAAAATAACATAGTTCAACAAAAATATAATATCCTTGGAACTCACTAAATACCAAGTATCAATATTGAAAGAATTTGAGCAAATAGTAGACTAATCCTAACTATGACCACAATTATCATCTATAGATTCTTTGTTGATGTCCAAATTCATAACATCTTCCACAAGATCATCCAATTTTATTTGTGCAAGTTCTATGTTCCCCCCTCCCCCCAAAAAGAAAAGAAAAGGTATTAGTAGTTCTAGTGTCGTAAAGTTTCAATTTCCAATTATATCCCTTGTAAATTTTTGTAATTACTTACTTTTCTTTTTAAATTTAAAATATATGTTGAATATAAAAGGTTTTTGACAAATCTAAAATAAAATAAATATTTATTTGTTATACGAGTTAAATGCGGGTTGTGTTAAGTGGGTCATTTCAGGTTGACACAAATAAATTGGCGTGTCAAACGTATCTATTGTGGGTTACGTGGGTTGACCCACTTATGACACGTTTCTTATCGTGTCGCTTTCAGGTTGACTTGTTTATGACCTAAACCCATTAAGGCCCAACCTTAACCCGAAAAAACACATGTCGGGTTCGTGTCATGTTCGCGGGTTAGGTCGAACATTGACACCCCTATAGGAGACTGGTTGGCGATTGCACTAGATTTCCATACATTACGTGAGGAGCACTTGTTGTGGTTCATTAAAATTTAGTTTTCCTAGTGGCTGGTAACTGGCTCACGAGTAGGTCGATCCACCAATGATTCGCCAAGCATTCTGAATAGTTGGAATTTTTGTGTGACATTTCCTCTCCTTCACCCACACTATATATAATCTCATTACCCCCAAAATTTTGAGGCTAACAGATAGAAATCTAGAAATATTAAGGGTTTTATAAAACCCAACTTTTAGAGAGAGCTTCTCATCCTTAAGTGAGAATTCCTTTGTAGTCTTTACTCTCTCTCTCTCTCTCTCTCTCTCTCTCTCTCTCCTTGTCATATTTTGAGAGGAGATTTACTGAAACACAACTTACACACAAATTGAGTGTTGAAAGTGTCTTGATTCTGTGAGAAGCATCGGAGCTTAGCCAAATTCAACTAATAAGGCTTGGTGGTGTAATTAGGAGGAATTGCTAGATGAGGAAAGCTAGTAAAGACAAGATTTTGAAAAGTTCGTTGGAAGTTAGAGCTTGTAGGGATCAAGTGCATTAGGTAAATTATGATTGAAAGGACTCTTCGATTATTCTTATACTTCAACTTATTTGTTAGTGGATCCTTTTGTCTTGGAGGGCCGCAGAGAGGTTTTTCTACTGAGTTCTTCGGTTTTCTTCTTCGGTAACACATTGTGTGTTATCTTGGGTTTGCTATTCTCTTCCCTACTACCTTTTACACTTTAGCATTGTATTTTCATGTTCATCCTTACAATTGTTGAATATTTCAGTTAATTAATTGGTTAATTACATAAATTTAGCTTTAATTGTGTTTAACCTAAAATTGATATAGCCGTAATTAAAATTTGGAAGTCTTAATTATCTCTAGTAATTAGACTAGTGATCTTTCACTCTTCTAAACATATAAGAAAACTATAAATTTTCTAATTCCTTTATCTTTTTATTTTATTTTATTTTTAATTCACTTTTATTGCTCTCTCTCTCTCTCTCTCTCTCTCTCTTGACCATTTATTCAAGGGTTAATTCACTCTCAAACTCAAAAGCTAAATAGAAAATGGGTTTGTGGTAATGGGTATGCTAGGTTGACAACTCGATGCAGCTAATTTGATGCCGTCGTTTGTGGTGGTGAATTTATGCACTAGATGCGGCAATTTATGAGGGTTTTGGCGGAAGGAACCATGGGCTTGTGGTGATGGGTTCAGGGTTGACAAGTCTTATAAGTTCTAGTGATGATATGTCTGGGTACCTCAAATGCGTGATGGTTGGGTGGGTGTGCTGAGAGTTTTAAGTTGTATTTATTTTAATTATTAAAACGACAATGAGTTGTTGCTTTGTTGGATGTAAATAAATTATATTAAAATAATTATTTAGATTATTTTTTTAATATGATGTATTGCAAATAGAGGAATGAGATGTAAGTGGATTGTAAAGTAGAAAAAGTAACTTTTGGTGAGGTAAAATAGGAAAAATTTAGAAAACTGGATGTCATTACTTCTAGTTTTGTAAACTTCAACTCAATTTCAAAGTGAATGGTTACTTTTCCTATTTTAATTATTTTGTTTTTAAATAAAAATTTCTTTTTTTTACATCCAATTATCATAGATTCTTTTTTTAGATGAGAGAGAGAGAGAGGTTTAAATACAAATATGAGAAGTTTTACAAAGCTATAATGCTCTCCAAATTTGTTGAGCACTGTAATGATTTGCAAAAATTTAAATAGTGTATTGTCACAAGGGTTAGGACTGAGGGCATTACGATCCTTTTACACATGTAATGTCCTTAGGTCATCTTTTTTTTTTTTTTTTGAAATTTAAACTGAATTTCATTCCATAATGAGAAAGGAGTACAACAAGGAGATAAAGAATACACTCAAGGAAACTTAGTACATACAGTGAGAGTAGAACAATCCAGCTAACATAGGAGGACAAACACCTAACCAAACCTGAGAAGTTTCCTGCAGCCTTGCAAATTGAGCAAGGGAGTGCGCTGCCTTGTTGTAGTCACGTCTCACATGATTCACTTTCCAGCTGCTGAATGAAGCAAGGACAGTACAAATTCCTTGATAAATATGACCAACACAGCCACCAAAATTGCCATCTAGAACACCCGAAACAGCTGCCATAGAATCAGACTCCAATATAATTTGGGTAAGCATAAGCTCTTTGGCAAGAAGGAGGCCACATTCCATTGCTAGGCCTTCAACTTCCTCCACCGAATATCTGCCTTGAAAATATTTACAGCAGGCAGCTACAAAATCACCAGCTGCATCAATAATCACAACACCCACACTAGAGTTCTTTCCACTTTCCGAAGTAGCACCATCAACTTTGATCTTGAAAAAACCAAGAGGGGCTACGTGTCCTATGTCAACTTGCCGAGACAGATCCTGAGGGCTAGCTGACAAAGCACTCCTCGACTCCAAAATAAATTTCTTTGCAAAACTCCAAATGTAATCCGGAATTTGGCTTGAGGACTCATACAGAATTCTATTCCTATTGGACCAAATAGCCCAAGCAGCCCCAAAAAAGAACTCCAATTCGTTGGACGAACCACTCCCCAAGATCTCCAAGGCAATATCTACAATATCCATGTTGCCATTCAACACCACAAGAGGGCAATCCAGCCAACATCTCCAAACTCTCTTAGCCATTTCACATTTGACAAAAACATGAGAGATAGTTTCAGGCTCCTTCCCACAAGTTGGACAAATATCACACTTTACCACCCCTTTACTTTGCAAATTCACAAGAGTAGGAAGAGCATTCAAACATAATCTCCAAGCAAAAATACGCACCTTAGGAGGAATGCTTAAATGCCAAAGTTTTCTCCAAAGAGCCGTCCTAGAGTCGCCATTAGAGCATTCCCCTTCATCTGAGGAATTCAATACATCACAAGCAATGTAATAGGCACTTTTGACACTAAATTCCCCTATTTTATTACCCACCCAAATAATTTGATCATCCGGAAGGCTGTGGCAAAGGGGAATGTTTAGTATAGTTCTAGCTTCAAAAGGTAGGAATAGAGATCTTACTATCTCACCTTTCCACCTTTTAGTTTCTTTGTCAATAAGTGCCGAGACTCTAGGATAATCATCAAAAGACTTCGGGGGTGAGACCACTTTGAATGTGGTAGGAGTCGGAAGCCATTTGTCCTCCCATATAAGAATCCTTTCACCATTACCTACGCGCCAACGGGTGCCTCTTTTGACAACTTCCAACCCATTATAAATGCTCCTCCATGTGAAGGAAGGGCTGGAACCAAGCTTGGAGTGGAAAACATCCCCGTGTGGATAGTATCTTGCTCTATAGATTTTTGCTACCAGAGAGTTTGGATTTGAGATTAGCCTCCAACCTTGCTTTGCAAGCATAGCAAGGTTAAAAGCTTGAAGATTCCTGAACCCCATTCCTCCAACCAATTTAGACTTGCACATTCTCCTCCAACTAACCCAAGCTATTCTAGATTCTTGACCCCTTTGGCCCCACCAAAACTTTCTCATCATTGCTTCCATTTCAACACAAAGACTCTTCGGAATTTGGAAGCAGCTCATCGCATATGTCGGAATAGCTTGGGCAACAGCTTTAATAAGAATCTCCCGGCCACCTATAGATAACATTTTCTCTTTCCACCCCGACAATTTCTTCTCCACCCTCTCCTTAATTTCAGCAAAAATTTCCACTTTAGACTTCCCAATAATAGAGGGTAATCCCAGATATTTCTTATGGTGGGTATCTTGCATCGGCCCCAATAAATTCAGCACTTCCCTTCTTCTTTCATCAGAGGTATTGCTGCTGAAAAATATGGATGATTTGTCTGCATTAATCTTTTGGCCAGAAGCATCTTCGTACAGTTGGAGAATATTAACAAGGCTCTGACATTCTTGACTATTTGCTTTGCAAAATAGGAGGCTGTCGTCCGCAAAAAACAAATGGGTGATCTTGGGGCAGCCTTTGCAAATGGATATTCCACTAATCTTATAATTCCTGGCAGCATCATGGATAAGAGAGGAAAAGCCATCTGCACATAAAAGAAAAATATAAGGCGAAATAGGGTCTCCTTGCCGGAGACCCCTTGTAGGAATAATATCACCATAGGCAGCCCCATTCACAAGGATAGAGTAAGAAACAGAAGTAATACAATGCATGATCAACTCTACCCACTTCACGTGAAAACCCATTTTAATCATCACAGATTTAATGAAATCCCACTCCAACCTATCATAAGCTTTACTCATATCCAATTTTATAGCAGCAAAACCATCTTTACCTTCTTTTTTATGTTCAAGATAATGCATAAGTTCAAAAGCAACAAGTACATTATCAGTGATAAGTCTCCCGGAAAGAAATGCACTCTGGTTTTCAGATATAATAGAAGGAAGAATCACTTTAAGACGGTTTGCTAATACTTTTGATATGAGTTTATATATAACATTGCAAAGACTGATAGGTCTAAAGTCCATCATTTTTGTGGGGTTTTTAACTTTAGGCACTAAAGTGATGTTAGTTCTATTAATTTCAGTCATAGGCATATTCAAGTTCAGAACATTTAAAATCATGCTTATGACATCATTGCCAACAATACTCCAGTAATTTTGAAAAAAGATAGCAGACATACCGTCCGGTCCCGGAGCTTTTGTTGGGTGCATTTGATTAAGGGCCACCTCAATCTCCTCTCTAGTAAATTCTTTAATGAGTGCTTGATTCATGTCCTCGCTGACTTTTGTTGGAATAGAATCAAGAACTTCCGGTATGCGAGTCGGGTAGGCGGTGGAGTATAAATTTTTGAAATAGGAAACAGCCACCTCCGCAATGCTGTCAGGAGAATCATGCCAAACCCCTCCATCATCCATAATACAGTTGATGGTATTTTTCCTTCTCCTATCTGAGGCCTTAGAGTGGAAATATTTAGTATTCCTATCCCCAAGTCCTAACCATTGAACCTTAGATCTCTGCTGCCATTTAATTTCTTCACTATCTAGTAGCTCATTAATTTCTTTTCGTAATTTATTAATGTCACCCCCCAGGCTGCCATCTTTGTCTCTGCTGACCAGATAATTAAGAGTTTCCCTCTTCTCCTTGATTTTCTTTGGGATTTGCCCAAACACCGTTTTGTTCCATTTGGAAAGATTTTTTGCACAATTCCTTAGTCTAGCAGCTATTCCAGAGGGGGAATGTAAGTCCTGGCTGTCAACCCAAGCTCCCTGTATGATATCTTTGCATTCCGCCCTTTTAGTCCACATAGCTTCAAAATGGAATCTACGCTTAGAGGATAACTCCTGAGTAACAGCAGTATCAGTTAAAAGAAGAGCACAGTGGTCCGAAGTGGATTCCACCAAATGGTGCACTTTAACATTCTTATAGTGATCAATCCACTCGGGGGTAGCTAATGCTCGATCTAATCTTAATAATACCCTGCTATCACCCTCTTGCATATTACACCAAGTGAACTCGGGACCCTCAAAACCAAGATCCTTGAATCCGCATTGATGAATAACTTCTCTAAAATCATCCATTTGTTTCTGCGATCTTGGAGCTCCTCCCAACTTTTCTTCCACTGAAACTACTTCATTAAAATCACCAAAACACAGCCAGGGCAAATGGTACATTCGGTTAAGGCTTCTCAAAAAATCCCAGGATTCCTTTCTACGCCAAGTTTCAGGGTTACCGTAAAAACCGGTAATACGCCATTTAAAACCCGACTCAACTTCAGTCACCACAGCATCAATAAAATATCTGGAGTAACTTTGGACTTCTAAATGTATATCTCTATTCCAAAGCATAGCTAAACCCCCACTCCTACCCGTACTAGGAACAATCAATCCATTCAGCAAACCAATTTTGAATTTTACTTTATTCATTTGGTAATTTTTCATCTTTGTTTCCGACAGGAAAACAATACCGGGCTTCCAACGTTGCACAAGCTCGCGCAACACTCGAACTGACCGGGGGTTCCCAAGCCCCCGGCAGTTCCACCCTAAAGCAATCATTTATCTAGGCGGTGCTGCTCAGCAGTCACCGCCGTTTCAAAATTTTCATAAACATTCCCCCCCTTCTCACCGAAGCATAAACGCTTCTGTGCAGTTTCCTCAGAAGCAAATAAAACATCAGTTAAGGCTTTTCTTTTATTACTCACCTCTTGGGCTTTTTCAGCATTCACAGACTCTTGGGCTTTCCCTTTATCCCTTGCCATTCTCTTGAACTTCCTTCTAATTGTTTGAGCTAGCCCACGTTCCTGACAAAGAGGAACAGCCTCTTCCCCGTGACAATTAAGTTCTCCATTTCCTCCAGGCCTCATATCTTGAGCTGCATCATTAACTTTCAGGTCCGGCCCAAAGTTCTTTTCCCCACCCAAGCTTATAATTTTTTCTTTTAAAACAGGCCTTATCTTATGAGTAGCATTAAGAGCTTCCATAACCGGCCCACAATCCTTCTCCCCATTAAAGCTATCTGCCCCTTTTATTCTTTGTGGGCTTAAATGAACATCCACACTAATATCCGGGCCAGCCCAAACATCAACCATCTGCTGACTTACCAAGCAAGTTGGATTTGCGCTGGGCACTTCACGTGACTTCTGCACTTCTCCACTTCTCAAGGCATCAGCAACATCATCCTCTGTTCTGACCTTCTCTCCGTGTTCCCTGGGATTTGACTTCACACACTCCATCCGGTCAGTATCCATCAAGCTCACCGTCCCCTTCCTCCCTTCAGTTCCTCCGCCCACTGCCAGAGCTGGACAGCTATGACCGCTACCTCCGCCCACTGCCAGAGCTGGACAGCTATGACCGCTACCTCCATTTCTTTCTTTGATATTGCTATTCAGTCCCACAGAGTCAGCGCCCCTCATCTCTGCGTTGGCCTGCTGCTTCAGTTTAAAATTTCCACCTCCATCCTTTAATGCTCCACCCGCTTTCAGCCACTCACCATACTGGTTTCCTGCTGGATTCTCCATGGGATTAACTAGGCAATGTTTATCATCATGCCCAAGGATTCCACATTTGTAGCAGAAAATGGGTAATCTTTCATATCTAAAATCAACCCAAATCCTATCATTTTCATCGTTTTTAACTAACCCACCCCTCCGGAGAGGTTTATCCAGCTGCACTTCAACTCTTACTCTAAGGAACTTAGCTTGATCAGCTTGTAAAGCTCTTTTGTCGACCTCCAATACCTTTCCGATTTTGCTGCCAATCTCTCTTCCAAAGTCTTCAACCATGTTCTCAAAAGGCAAACCCCAAATCTGAACCCAAAAAGGAGAGTGGGAAAAACAAATATTCTTTGAAGTCAGCCCCTTCCTCCATCGGCATAGAAGGAGAAGGTTATTTTCAAAGTTCCAAGGACCACTCTTTTCAACCCACTCCAACTGACATTTAGACCCAAACTTAAATTGCAAAATGCTATTCCCAACTTCCACAATTCTTAAGTCAGAACCCATCTTCCATGCTGCCCTAAGGGTATTCTTTAAAGCTCTAAGATTTTGATGACGATCTGACAGTAAACGACCAAACAGACTTAAAGAGCATTCTTCTAAATTTCCAGAACTACTACTATTTGCAACAACAATATCTTCCTCTTCTTCTCTAGTGAGTTTCAAGTTTCCTAGGCTATTGACAACTTCTTGATCCATAGAACAACAACCAAAAGAAGAAGAATAATAGACCAAGAGAGAACCCTCAGAAATCAGAGTTTATTGAGGAGGAAAGGCTCTTACCTAGGAGAGAGGAAAAAGGCTCTTACTGACAGAGAGAAAAGGAGACTCCTACGAGGGAGAGAGTCACTCCTTAGGTCATCTTGGTCTTACATGTGTACCAACCATAAATGGAAGTGTATTAAGGTCCATATACGAATGAAGGAAATGAAATGAGAGATAATTGAAAAATCAGAGGAATAAAAAACTTGTATTACAATACCGTTTTGGACATTAGAACCAATATTACTTTGAGGTTTGTTAACTAGACCCTTCTTTTTAACACACGCTGAAACATTGTCGTTTAGTTTGCTACCTTACATTACTGAAGTTCAAACACTACTGTCTTGTTTGTCTAGCCTGTTATCTCCCTCAAACCCATGGTTGGAACAGGGACCAAGAGTTTGAGTTGAAGATCAACGACGCAAGAAGAAGGCAATGGTTTAGTAAAGATATCAGCAATTCAATCATGAGTGGAGATGAATTTAACAACGATATCCTTGCAGACTACATGTTCTAGGATGAAAGGGAGGTTCACACCATAAGACTGGAGATGAGCAAGGTAGATACCAAGGTCCTTGAGCAATTGTCGAATTCATGAACAAAGTTCAGTTAAAGAAACTGCATCCAAGATAGATGAGATAGACTGAAGTGGATTGACGATCAACTGAGCCACCAACCCAATCAGCATCAAAGAAAGCTGTAAGAGTTAAAGGCCGAAGTTGAAAGTGAATGCCATGATTGGACATAAATGGGTTTTGTTTGTGGTGTACTGTGCCCCCACAATAGCAATTTGGAGAAGTACCATAAATACGCAATGCCAAGCTTGAACATTGGCTGGTATGGTCCTGTATTGGGAGAAATCTTAGCAGAATTGTAGGGCTCAATGTGGACAGATGTGTGAGAGACAGTGCTCCTAGTTCTTAATGAATTTGGACCAAACCCGCTTAAACGAGTGGAGTCGATCCTTGGATAGTTGAGGCACCTGATGAAGAGCTTGGGCTAGTTTATGGAGATGGATCTGGTTCCGTTGTGTCTAGACCGCCCAAACTATGTAAGTGAAGAGATTGAAATTTCTGCTTTGTGTTATCATCCAAGACAACAGCTCTCTAAAATCTTAGAACGTTGTAGAACGTCATAAACCCCAAAGCACCGAATTTGCCCAGACAATATTGAGCTCTGTACACAGCTATAACACATGTAAAGGATTTTTTGAGGCTTTGTGACAGCAGTCACATAGTGGGTCGTTGATGATGGTCCGTCGAACAAGACTTACTTTCATTGGCATGGCATAACGACAAGCTCGCCATAGCAAATTCTTCACCTTTTGTGGCACATTCAGTGCCCACAAAGCTTTCCAAAAATGCTTTTCTTAGCTTGAAAATTGCTGTGACCCATCCAAGTCTGGTTCTTCTTTAAGGAATCTATATCCAGACTTCAATTGTAACTACCACCACTTGAATGAGGCCAAAACAGGGGATCCTCAGAAGCCCCACATGCTAGAGGCATTTTCTTGATTATATCTGCCTCTTCTAGTGCAAATAATCCATCAACCACCTCCATAATCCATTGTCTTGAGTTTGGATCTATTAACAAATCCACTGTAAAATTTTCAAAGGATTCAATGGGATTAGAGATTACCTGTGGAGGGTGTTTCCTTGGCAACCAATGATGTTGCCAAATCCTTATTTTCTCACTATTTCCCACCTGCCATCTTGCACCTCTTTGTAGGACGTCTCTACCTTTTAGGATGCTTCTCCATGCATACGACCCCATCCTTGATTCAGTTGCCTCCATAATAGTAGTGTTTGGGAAAAAATGAGCTTTGAACACCTTGTAAAAAAGAGATGTTTTATAGTGCAATAGTCGCAAAGCTTGCTTTGCTAGGAGAGTATCATTAAACAGAGCAAGATCTCTAAAGCCCATTCCCTCTACTGTCTTTGACTTAGTCATCTCTTCTCACTTTAGCCAACAAACCTTTCTATGTTCACCCCTTTGTCGCCACTAAAATTTTTTTAATCAATGCCTCAATTTCATGACATGGTCCCAAAAGAATTTTGAAACATCCCATGGTATATATAGGAATAGCCTGAATAACAAATTTTATCAATACTTCTCTGCCAGTCCGAGAAAGAAACTTCCATTCCCAACCTTGCAATTTTCTCCATACCCTTTCTTTTATGCAGCTGAAACTTGCCTTATTTCCTTTCCCAACAAGAGATAGAAGACCCAAATATTTTTCATATTGCATAATCTCCTGCACGCCCAATACTCCTTTGATGGTGGATCTCATTTCAGCAGAGGTGGATTTGCTAAAGAAAAGAGCTGTTTTACTCCAATTTTCTTTTTGACCTGAGGACCCTTCATACATATTCAGAACACAAATTGCACTTACGGGTTCATTTACATTATTGTATTTAATCAAATAGATGTGCTTTAGTAGAAAATCGTGAGTGTATTTTTCCTTCCACTTTCTCTTTTACTTAGTTAATTTTATATATATATATATATATATATATATATAACAATCCCTAATCATGCATGCTTATCAAACTTAACCCTTTTATTTCCACTTAATCATACACTAGGGTTACCAAAGTTAAGTAAAGGTCCTAAATGGCGTGGCCTGTGGGACACCACACCTATTAACACACACTACAATATAATCCATAAACTATTCATCAAATGAATTCATAATGCCTAATGTCCATATAACCTTAGAAAATAAATCACTTTTTTTAATGAAAAATGTCACAAGGATTGGATTTTTTGGGCAGAACCAAACATGAACGAGGTCCCCTATATTGGTCAAAGAGAGAGAGAGAGATTTAATTGAATATTAAAGAGATATGTATTGAAACATGTTTGTACAAGTGTGACACATATCAATTGATTTAGATTGAAAATTAAATATAAAGTTTCTTACGCATGGCACAAAAAGCATTTAATTGAAATATTATGCTAAAGAGACAAGTATTGAAACATGTTTGTACAACTGTGGCACATATGAATTGATTTAGATTGAAAATTAAATATAAGGTTTCTTATGCATGGAATCCTTATGTACAATAGTGTTAGAACTTGATTTTTACTAAATCATAATTCGTTGAAAATTTAATTATGACCTAAAATTTATATTATATTATTTTTCAATATGGAAACTTTCTTAATTTAGACATTTAAAGTGGTTTAGAATTCTGAATTTTAACTCTAATTGTAAGGACACAATTTGTGGCGACCTCAGAATGATATTGGGTTCGCATGCTAAGGGCCCAAATGATAAAATTTGTAGAACGTGGGCTTGAAAGGCTAGGCCTTGACTGTCAGACTATGGTCAGTCGTGGTTTCTATGGCAGTTTACACGGGGATGAACTGGGCATGTCTAGCAAGGCCTTCTTCCGGTGCAACGTGAGGGGTTCTGGTATTTAGACCTTATTCGAGGAGCTTGGTGATCTTATTATTCTCCTTCTTTGGGATCTTTTGGTCTGGGAGACCCCACCCCTCCCCCTTGGTTCTCTTCCCCTTTTATACTAGCATTTACCTTCTTTCCAGTATCCACGTGTAAGCTCCACTTTTTGGGGTTGAGACTTGTCCCATCGGCCCATACCTATAGTGGTTTGGGGTAGTTGTAAAAACTAAAGAGCATGGGGAAAAGCATGGACCTGTCAGACGCAGAGTTCTTTATTGCAGTATTGGTAGCTTTTCACTTGCCTTGCTCCTGTACTGAGCTCGTCTTTTCCTTTAGGATATTAAGGGATGCCGAGGACGGAATCCTCCTCGGCTGTGTCTTAAGGTAATTTGGACTTTCATACGTCCTTAGCAATGCTATCCTCGGCTCGGGCCTTGGGCCCTAATGTAAAGTAGGCCAGAGTCACAAGTTCTACGGCCCCACACTAATATTTAGTGATTTTTTTTTTCAAAATAACAATATTTAGGATTCCCATAGCTCTTACATATTTATACACTACTAATGTTACAAAAATTAAACAATGACAATAGGGGACAATAAACCTATGGCATGGATTAAAAATGAACTCAATTAGTCTTAGAAAAGTTTTCTTATTTTATTTGATTCAATTTCAAATGTTTATTAATGAATAAATAAATGTTATACTTTCTCCCACTTGTGGGAAAAAGCATGTAAACCAAAAATTTTCTTGTCTCTTTCAATAGTTTATTCCAAAGTTCTTACACGATGGATTGTGACAATGACAATGAGCTTGTTCTATAACTCTTTTATACATTTTTCAATAAACTTGGACAACTACTTCATAGTGATTTCTTCCTATTCTAATTACTTCTTCTAAAATAAAAATACTTAATTTAGCATGTGCATGTTTTAGTATGTGCCAACCACATTTTTTAAAATTTAAAATTCCAATCAAGCACAATGTTAGATGATTAATGTACAAATAATTAATTTTAGATAATTTCTCTTTTAAATGAAAAATGTACTTATAAAAAATCATTGTTATCGGTAAATTTTTTAATATTGTTTTTAGTATACCATTTTCTGTTAGAAAAATGGATTTTGGTTTGATTGGCAACTTTTAAGCCAAACTTAAAGTAGAGCTCACACATTGTTTCATGCAAGACCAAATTGGAAAGTTTTCTCCTCAATGAAGAGATTAACATCATGTGAGCACTTTCCCAAAATCATTTAAGGATTTGTTGTATAATTGACTCCTAAAGTGTAAAATTTGTAAGTCTCACATAGAAATCAAATTGAATATTTTTATAAAACTACATACTTATGGGTGTGGTTCTAAGCGGGATGTCTAATATTAAATAATTATTTATTAATTTATTTTAAGTGTCTACTATTGTGCAGCAATTCTCCGAATAATATATTTGTTCATGTGACACCATTTTCTTATATATAATTTGTGGATCCATTTTAAATAGTAAGTTCTCATTTATTCCATATGGTTTTTAGTTTTACATTCACATTCGTAGTCAAAGGATGAGAAAGAGACACAGTTTTGTTCACTGTAGCATTTAAATTAATGTTCTTCTTCTATTTGTTGTGATCATTGTATCCTAGGTGAATAACATTCAAGACTCAAAGCATCAATTGATCTTGGTATAATAGGTGATGCTCAGTCAGGCTATGAGTTTGGGCCAAACCCATCTAGGGAATGGGCTAGGTGCTCGTTTAGTAAGTAAGGCAGGAATGACCCGTTTTAGGAAATGTGTCTTGAGCTCAGTGCATACCGATAGTTGTAGTCTGTACAGTTCTCTTTCTTATATTTGGTTTACAAAAGAAAGAGATATGGAAAGAAAAATGTTTTTATATATAAATATATATATATATATATATTTATATATTATTTTAACCATGATATATAAAAGTAAAGAAGGCAATAAAATTCCTAGGCAAAAATGTAACTTTTTGAGACATTTCAAGTTAACAAATGTGGCTGCAATTCTTCAGTGGAGTTTCTCTCCATTCCACCCAAATCAGATGGACGCAAAATGTGAGCACGGAATGATATATTTTCCTTCCTTTTGAACTTTAACTATCTTCTCTTCTATCAACCAAACAGAAATAATGCATCACTTTCCCCTTTTCTCTCATCTTTCATTCGTTCCAAATGAAGTGTAAGAAAGATTATCTTATACTATGTCTTTAGTGAGAAAGAGATAAATATATCCGGGATTTGGATTTATTGAGAAAGTTTTTATTAATCTACATACTTTATAATGAAATTTGTTAAATATCAAAAGAAAGATGTTGAAATTGTCATTGCAGTTTTTTTTTCTTAAGTACTAACATTTTAATAGAAGCTTCTACATTTCTTCAATTTCGTTAATCACAGCTGCCTTGTTTCCAAATACAAGGAACCAACCAACCACAATGTTTCGAAATTGATGACACACATGTGGCCTAGTCCTAGGTCTGACCCATTGAACCCGCCCAACTCTCTCTCAAAAAAAAAAAAACTCTCTCAAGCCCAAAACTATCACTCTCATAAGCACACACCTTTGAAGCCAGTCTCAATCAGTACCAAGCCCAGGTCCAAACCCAACCTTGAAATCCAACACTTCCTTTACAATCAGACCAGCCCATATTTTAAGCTCATACCAAAGCCCCATTTGAAATAAATAAATTATCAGCCCACGTCAAATTCAAGCCCAACAGAAGCCTCCATTTACATAAAAACCTAGCAAGCCCACACCTAACCTAACCCAACCCAAACCCTCTCAAACTTAGAGCCCAGGTCGAAAATTGAGAGACAGAGAGATCCGGGAGAGAGATAGGGAGGGGCTGATTTTATGTAAACTGGCTTCATCAATACTCTGATATAATATTTGTCAATAGGGTTCTCCAAAAAATTATACACCCATCATTAATTCCTTATAGTTTTAAAATACTAAAATTATAACTAATTTTATAATAAAAAAAATTTATAAATTAATGTGATAATAAATGTGATTTTTTTAAACCAACAACGTAATAAACGAAAACTATATTTTCATTTTATGTTTAAATATTAACACCGTGAGGTTTGTATAATACTAAAATTTATTAGCATGACTCTTATAAGTCACAAATGTAGCTTCATGTCCAAAACAAAATAATCTGATGACAACTTGGCTCTTCTTGATAGAGCATGAGCTGTTATTAGTTGTTTAAGAATGTGTTTTTGACGTAAAACATACAACACATGCCTTCTTGAAGCCACAAGGGTGCTAGAAGTCATGGCGCAAGATCAAGGGGTGCTAGTAGAGGCCATCGCAATGACAGTGTTGGAATTGTATGAAATTTGGCAAGTTGACAAGAACCGGCATTCCGATCCAGACTCGATATTATCTTGAGTGTTGCCTAAATTGAGGGAAATTCCTTCGTTAAGGTCCCAAAAATAATGTATTTGCTATTTATAGTAATATTTGTTTTTTTCTTAATAACTTTTAGTTTAAAAGTCAAAATAAAATCTTGTTTGTTTTGAGACGTCTTTTAGAGATAGTATTTTCAATTTGCTTTTTTTGGTAAAAATTACTATTTTACCATCTAATTATGTGATGAGCGTGAATTAGGGTTTTTGGGTGTTTTCCTAGCCGCTATAAGTTTTTTTTTGCTATTTAAACATATTGTAGCATCTAAGGCAGTTCAGTTTTTAGATTTATAAAAAATATAGACTTTGTCTATTTCTTTCTGGTGGATTCCAAAACCATATCACCTTGTGAATTCAAGGAACCCCTTGTAGATTTGAGGTTTTCATTCAAAAGCTAACATGTTTAGTTTCTTTTCCGTTCAGAAAGCAATATGTTTATTTTCTTGTAGCTTACGCGATATTAGTTTCACATGTACTTTTTATTAAAACATGTCTATCAGTGATAAGTTAGAGATCAAAATAGGGTTGTAACTATTCCTAATTGCTAGAATTTAGTTTATGGGGTTAGAGCATTCACACCAAATCATTTATATCTGATTTTGGTGTTAAGAAAGAGATAGAGATTGTTTGGTGTTAAGAAACAAAACAAACAATTAGGATTTTGTATCTTCAACTCACCATTTCAGTTCAAATTCACCTATGTATGGACCTGAGTACAAAATGGTATGCATAATTAACACTATCCTCTATGCTTCTAAATCCCAATGTGCATGATTCAATTAAAAGAGTTATGTTTTACGACTTAATTGTTTTATGACTACCATAGCCATTGTTGGGCAAAGTGGTACCTCATTTTGCCATGAGGGCTGGGGGTATCAAATTACCATAGCCATTGTTGGGCAAAAGTGGTACCTCCTTTTGCCATGAGGGCGGGGGTATCCATGGGCAAGTTCCAGCCCTAAGATATTAAGTATGACATCATGTGGTGGCCCAAGATATTAAGTATGATAATAGGAATTATGATTTAGGATAAATACACACATATACTGTCAGTGCAAAAATGATGTGTGCGTTTATTTATGTGCGTTAAGTGGTGTGTAATAAACTCCACTCAAAAGAATATTTATGGACAAACATGACCAAAACCCTACCCTTCGAAGCTTGATGTAAGACCAACCAAGTACATGTTTCATATTATTTACAAACATGATCAAAACCTGTCCTTATAAGATGTTCCATACACAATGAGGTAAGGTACAGTTTGAACAACAGTGTCGATTGGTATTGCAAAGTTAACACCTGATGATACTCCTGTCCCTGCAATACAATGAAGAACCAATAGCATTCAAAACTTTGATCTTGGCTTCTAGCATCTTTATTATATTTTAGATTAAGGGTCTATTTGGATAGAACTTATTTTGCTGAAACTGAAAACTGAAAACACTGCAGCAAAATAATTTTTAAATGTGTGAATAGTATCCTAGGACCCATTTTTAATGAAAAAGTTGTTAAAAAGTGATATTTGTGGGTCCGTGAACAATACATCCGTGCACTGTTCACGATTGAAAAGTCAACCTTTGCGGTTGAGAGCAAGCAAAATAAATAAATAAAGAAGCTAAAACGCGCATTTTTGCAAATGGGACGCAACAAACGTGGATCCAAACCACACCTGAATAACTAATTTGTTCCTCTAATTATTGCGTGAAGTTCAATTTAATCCCTCAACTATAAATTGTAATAACTTAACCTATATATATATAAATATATATATATATATATTTATATATATTATTCTAGTAGAAATAAGGTTTGTGAAATATGAATTTTCTTAAGGTTCAAAAATAAGGTTCATGAAATAGGACCTCATCGTTCCCCTCTCTATCTATCTATCTCTCTCTTTCTCTCTCTCTCTCCCTCCATTTCTTTTAATTTATTTATGCAGTTGTGTTTAGTTGGAGAACCTATGGTACAATACCTAGGGAAATGTAACTAAGTTTTTTTCTTTTCCCCTTTACTTCCTCCCATTCTTTATCCTTCCAAGTTCCAAATGCTGAACGAGTTACTGAAGATTATATCACAAATGGCAATGCACCTTTGAAGTGAAAAAACAAGTGGCTCAAGCTATTACAGTGGGAAAAAAAAACATGTGCATGATGTTCATTTATCAAAATGTCAGGTCAAAGGTGCAATTAAGAGAAGTAAAATTAACTAAGAAGCATCTCTTCACCTTTGCAAGTAAAAGTTGCAGTATTGACTCCGATAACATGGCCATATGAATCAATTAATGGCCCTCCTGAATTACCTGTACAGATTCCATGTAACAAAGTATGAAGGATCATGGAATGAAAATTAGCATTGGTAAGAATAGCAATTCATTTAACTATAAAATTAGCATTGGTAAGAACTCAGTTCAACTTTGTCATATAAAAAACAATAATTCTAATCTATTCAAGATTGTGGAATGCAAATCCTAAACTATAAAACCACCCTCAATGCAGATAAAAAGCAAATGACTCAATCAAAGTACAAATTATATCCAAATAATTCAATTGATCATAAGGTTACTTAATTGAGGAAAAATTAAAATGGACACTTCAATACAAAGTTACATTTTACTTGAATAAAAACTCTACTTGATATCTTATATCAGTGGGTGTAATAATCAGATAAATATCCAAAACTATTCTGAAAATTTGAACAAACCATAACTTCATAAAATCTTAGAAATTTTTTGTGAAGACAACTGCCCCCACTCAAATGTCTACGGTTCCGCCAGTGCACAAGGTAATGCCTCATTGTTTGCTGGGTAGCTAATTATAGTAGTATGATCTTATATCACTCGACAACGACAAAGAGTAATGGTTGCATATTTGCAATATACAAAACTGAGTAAATCTTCAACAATAAAGAATTTAGATATAATAGGATGGATTGAATAAATACAATCTTTACTGAAGTAAGAGAAAGAGTGATGATTATCAAGGAATTTCAAATATTTGAAAGCAAAATGAAATTTACCTGCATTAATGTCAGCATCTGTCTGAATTGCTCCTCGAATGGCCCTTCCATTTGGCGAGGGTATCTCCCTAGCTAATCCACTGACTACCTGCACAACTCAAAGTAACAAATACTTGGATGTTAGACTCTTTTACCAAAGACAGGGCCACATGCCAAAGAGAAAATAACACTCTCAATTGACTGCTCAAAGCCTCAAAGTACTCCAAAACAAAGTACAATAGACTTAAAATAGATTATGACCTCAGTTGTGAAATTTTATAGTTCACACTTGGTATTAAAACGTTTTTTTTTTTTTGCTTCTTCTTTTCTTTTGGTTGGTTATATAGCAGACATATTAGAGAAATTACCCCTGTTGTCAGAGTGTTCTCATATCCGTAAGGATTTCCAATGGCAAAGCAGCTTTGACCAACATGTAAATTCTGAGATGTGCCAACAGCAACAGGCTTTAATTCAATCCCTTCAACACTAACCTGGCCATAATATTATGTTTGAATAATTTTACATAGAGATGACATAATGCAAAACACCCACAAGTAGACAAAAATGTCATCATGCGGAAGGGAATGAATAAGGGAATTTGTCCTTAGAAGTGACTCTTCGAAATCTCTCTTGTTTATGCAGATAATGAATGAAGTACACATTGTAAATTAGTTTTATATGTTCTTTGCAAAGGTGAAAAGGGAAAATCCATGGATACTTCCATCTCATGTGCATTTCATGCTGCAGTTCACACTTGAAAGGCCTTCTATCTTGTCTTTGACCGGTTCTTTTATATTGAGTAAATATGATTCCAAGAAAGCTGGTTACCCATCATATATGAGCTGAGGTCAAAACAAAGACTTCATAGGTGGGAGATAATAATACATCTCTTGGAATGTAAAATCTCACTTCATTACATAAAATTACAAATTTTTAGTTCAATCTTCTATAATAATTGCATGGTAATCAACAAATGATAGAGTTTCTATGTTTTTGACCAGCTCATGGGAGGTATATTAGGAAGAGCTACATAGAAAATGATATCTCATTGTTTTTTTGTTAATGGAAGGAGTCAAATAGGTGAAATTTTTGCTGGGAAGCATTTGATTCCCTCCCAAGCCCAAAATTGACTCTAAAGAGCATGAAGCATTCCTATTTAGGCCTTGAAGCTATGCTTGCCAAAGGTCTCCTCTGCCTCCACTTACCACCACCCCTGCCATTATCCTTCCCTATTCTATGAATTTGCATTAGCTAAAATAAGATGTTCTCATATTGCTTTAATTTTTTTAAGATTAATTGCAAGGGTTTAGGGATTACATCAATATGGAAAATATCTAATTAAATCCCATAAAACCCTCAACATTAAAATCAATATTCTAAATTCTAAAAAAACAATTCAAAAATAAAATAAAATCTTAATGATTTTGGAGCTCCTTGCATCAAACTTTTCCTCCAATTAGAAAGGTCAACTTTTGTTTCTCTTACCAAATACATTTTCTAGACTTTTTGCTACCGTATATAGTAGTTAACCATGGCATGTCAAATCAAACATGATAAAAAACTAAGCTTTGTAATAGCATATATCCAATCCTAAAATCTTCAACTTGATGAATGAAACTCTATTCAACAATGAAAATATAAAGAGAATAAAATTATATAAGTTTTCATATAAGATAGTATACAAGGCAAACCATATCGAGCAATAGGTCATGAAAGCTAAGATTTAAATTTGATGATCCCCAAGCAGCATTTGTCTTTGTTTTGTTTATCTCAAGACTCAAAAGTGATCACCAAGAAGCCTCTAGTTGAGCCAACCATAAGTTGAGACCAAGTAGTAGTTGGGAATATTAAAAGCACTAATAAGCCTATTAAAACATACATCGTTCAGCTCGAGCTTGGTTTTAAAGTAAACATGCATTTACCTGAAAATAAAAAAATCTTAATAGCTTGCCTCTTACATCTCACCACAATCTCTAATGAGACGTTTGCAAGCGAATCAAAAGCCAATATTATAGCTTGATTCACATCACGACCCTGCTCCCAATGTCATCTCACACAAAGATAAATTAGTAAAAAAACTTTAATGATTGATTTATCATCACAATTGTGCTGAAGACCCCACAATCAAATCCTAGGGCATGCATGAGTTAGTGGTTTTGATGATGCAGATTCAAGGGTGGTGCAGGGGCTGCTTCTTGGTTATGTGAGGGCTGCCACTCTGTAGTGCATTATTGTCTTTTAAGAAAAGGATAACATAAAATTCAATTTATTAAATACTCACAAAATTTGTCTTTCAATTGATTTCAGATGCAATGATTCATCATTACCATGTTGATGCTTAATTTGCACCTCAGCTTCTAACTTGACCATAAAACTTACCTCCACACCTCAATCCTAAATGTGAAATCCGTTGTCAATCCATCATTATTCTCTGTATCATTAATTTTCGAAATGTCTTTTCCATCCACAATGGGCTAGTTGATTTAGAATGGACAGGACAGACTTTCCTTCTATAGAGTGTGTCAAAAGTCAACACGTAAGAAATTTAGGAGTAGAAAAGTACTAATAAAAATCATCCGAGCCAAAAAAAAAAAATTAAAGTGAAATTTGGTGACTAGAAGGGAATCATGGTGAGGATCAAAACTCATCGCCTTACGACCATGACCTACACCGCTTTTTGGGAAAATTCCTTTAATTAGTACTTTTGCTAGTCATGATAGATTTTCTTTATGTTATAACTTTCAATTTAAAATTCAAAATAAGGTCTAGTTTGTTTTGAGACATCTCCTAAAGACTATAGCATTTGATTTGTAATATTCTAAATTTTTTTCTTTTTGGTAATTTTTCCTATTTTTGAGCCTAATTCTGTGCTTAACAAAAATTAGGGAGTTTAGCTGTCTCCTATTCACCATAGGAGTACTTTTGTTCAGGGTTTTCTAAGGGTCTCCTTGCAGCCCTATCTTTTCCTATTTATGTACATTGTAACCTCCAAGGCAATTTGGTTTTTCGTGAATAAAAAAATTTTGAGAGTTTTCTCCTATAATTTTCTAGTGGATTCCAGAATTCACCTTATGGATTCAAGGATTATCGTCTTAAAACAAACCTGTTTGATTTCTTGTGGCTTTTTGTCTACATCACTTGTGGAATTGACATCATAAACAGTTCCATTGAGATAAGTTTATGTCATCTAGTATTAACCATATCTCTTAATTGTTTTTCAAGTATGAAATTTTCTCCACCTCCTCCTTATATGACGTTTGTATACCAATTTTTACATCATATATGATCTGGTGCTGAAGCGAATAGCATTTAGTAACAATGCAAAACTTCTGAGTCCAAGGACAATTGTATAAGTTAAGAGGAAACAAATGGATGTATATGCATTTCAAAGTGCAACATCTAAATGTAAAAATAATTAACAGGTGTCATTTCATCCCAACCACAAATCATCCGTTGATTCTTCAAAATTATTCAGTTCAGACCTCCACTTAGTTTCACCCAAGCTTCATCCTAGTCTAGGTAGATCACGTAGGTTTGGGTCTATAAGCAATAAAAATTTCCCTATGAAGACTTGCTTTCACTATGGCTATGGTGGATTCCCTTAACCAAGCCACTACCCATAAGTCACTAGCTCTTTCTTCAACAGGCACACAGTTAGAGCCCCGAGCTCCTCCTGCTACTTGGGAGCTTACGGTTCATGTTATTTCACTCCCTGATACTTCACTATCGGTCAAGGGTGTTTACCTTACAAGGTGATCCTTCCTGATTCAAATTCCATGTTCTCCATGATGCTCATGTCAAAGCTTAAGCTAGTGATGCTTTCGGCTATTGGACTCTCACCATCTAGGGTGCAACATTCCACTACTGCTTCATTGCTCTCCCAGAAAATGAGGTTAAGTTATCTTAAGCACTTTCATGCTTCTCTGCAATATAGGCAGTAGATTATTTTACAATGTTACCATTCTTAGTTTTTCAACTTATATTTTAACCTAGTCAATATCGAAATAGTCTATGAGATAAGCCTTATCATGAGGTACCTCCTGGAATTCACCCTAAGTTGTTTGCAGCTTTTTTTTTTTTTCTATAAAAGTAAGTCTACATTATATATCCATGATAAGAAGCTTAGTATGTGGCAAAGAAATTAAAGGACAGTTTCAGTGCACACCTTAAGGACGGCCAGATCATATGCTGGATCAACACCAACAATCTTTCCTTCCCTGTAAAAGCCATTGCCTCTTGTGTCCGCTAGATAAATCTGTAAATACAGAACCGAAGCATTGTTACTCAAACAAAGGGCTAGTACATTGACTGAATGATGATTGTCAAAACAAGTGAAACAAAAAATAATAACTAAAAGAAAAGAGCCAAAACCTTACAACGATGTATCCCGCTCCCATCTGTTGCCAATTTAGCTACAACATGGTAATTAGTGACCTGTCACACACAAAAATAAGACTTTTCTCATTAGTATTGGAGAAATCACCCATAAGTATTAAGAACATATATATAATTAGATTGGTAAGTACGCATATCACTAACTCATACATAAAATTCAAGCTTAAAATGAACCCATCTTTCAGTTTTCTAGAGAAAAGTATAAATGCAGGTAAATATGTAAGTATCAGCTGCAAGCCTGCAACATTGGGTGTAAGGATGTTAGCAATATGGTATATTTTGTTATATGATATTCATTTTTCAAATTTTTTAGGAAAAGATGTTAAACCATCAACAAAACCCAGGTCTTGCATGGTGTTTTCTTCTGCAAAGATAATCTGATGACAATAATTGTTTAGGGAACTCGCTACTGAACTTTGCAGATAAGGAAAACAAAGAAGCAATAGCATATAACGCTAAAGATGGATTCAAATACAAGAACAGAAGAGGGGAAAGCTTACAATGTGACCAAACTTATCCCAGATGAAGCCTGAACCTGTCCCTTCAACTTTTGCATTTTCATCCTCAATAAGATTGACATCATCAGAAGTGGTCCTGGGGCTTCTAACTATTTCAAGGTCTTTAATAAAAACAACAGATGGTGAAGCTTCCTACAATAATTCAAAAATAACTCCGCCAGTTAAGCAATCAATACAAGCATGCAGGGGCAAAGATGAAAATTAAAAAAAAAAAAACACAGAACTGATTAACATTTATGCCTTCTTTCTTTCTTTCTTTCTTTCATTTTTTGATATGTTCTGGCCCAAAGGGGAGGAGGAAAGGGGAGATTCAAACTAGTGACCTTCACTTCATAAGGCATGGTATCAAACCAATTGTGCTGCAATTTAAGAAAATGGCTTATGGTGGAGGTGTGCACTGTCTCTGTCTCTTCAATGTGCTGCTTAAGGTTAATTTATTGAAGAAGTATGTCCCTTATCAGCAGTTAGGACTTCCACTCTAAATATTTGTACATATTCAAAAGAAATTTTTTTGGTAAATAATAAACCTTAAATTTTGATCTTGGTTTTAAAGTAAACCCTAAAGTTGCAATTTTTAAAATATACCTCTATTGTTTAAATAAATTGCAAATGGTTTTCTCATAGTCATAGACGACTTAAAACCTATTTTATTCCAAAAATAAAAACTCATATAGAGCACTAAAAAACCCTTGATAGGAATTTTACAAAGTGGTATTATAACGCCAAAAAGGCCTAAATTGATTTTTTTTTTTAATTTGGGTACCCAAATGCGAAAAGAAAATTACAAATTGTTCCAATCACTCAAAACAGAAGCAAAAATGGGTGAAATAAATGACAACATTCACAACAACTAGTAGTATCAGTTTGAGAGCAAATTATTGTTATTAAAATGTCCCCCAAAAACAAATGCAGAAACAGAAGAAAAAGAGTGAGTAAGAGGAAGAGTAATAAGACCTGGAAGAGTTGCACTACTCTGTCTTCTTCTTGCTCAAGTGGGTCTTCTTGTTGCTGTTGGGCAAGTGCAAGGTGAGTTAAAGAAGAAGCAACTGCAACAAATAGGCTTGGACCAAGTGCTATTGCCCTCCGCCTCGTAAGGAGGTTCTTCTGTGACTTTGGCGTATTAGAGGAAGAGGAAGTAATGTTGTGTTTGTGGATTGGAGGGAAGTGATTGTGAATGTGAAGGAGAGAAAAAGAATCCAACTCCATTACTGCCATCTTACTGTTTACTACTTTCTTGCACGGGTGTCCAGTCCAACTGATAACTGTTTTTTTTTTTGTCGGCTGCCTACGTGGCCTAAAACCAAAACCTTTTGCCATTTTTTTTTGCTGAATATTACTTAAAAAAAAAAAAAAAAAAAAACCTTGCCAACAAAATTCCTTAGGGCCCATTTGTTAGGGCTGTCTAGACCCGACTGGAGCCCGACAACCTGACCAAACCGTCCGATTCTAGCTCAAATTGAAGGTCCTGTTAATCGGCGACGGGTTTCCATTTTCAAAAACTGACACTGACGGGTCAAGTGGTGGGTTTGCATCTCCAAAACCCGAGCAACCCAAACCCGATTGGAACTACAAAAAAATCTGGCCAAATCCTGGAAAAACAAGCCAGATTCGGTGAGATCTCGACCAGATCCGGCTACATCTAATGGGATTTAGCTAGATTTAGCCAAATTCTAGCAATTTCTAGTAAAAAAAAATCCAGTTTCCGGCGAGATTTTCCAGTTTTCAGCGAAAATTCCAGATTTCGGTGACTCTTTTTTTTTTTTTTTTTTGGATGCCCTTTTTTAATTCCGGCAACCGACTTGACCCGACCGACACTGGCCATCACCCAAAACCGAATCGATTGATTTTTCCGGCGGTCGGTTTCGGGTTCCTCCGCCCCTCCACCCAACGCCGGCGGGTCGAGTCTGGGTTGGGTCCAAAACCGACCCGGCCCGACTCATGGACAGCCCTAGTTATCGTTGTTTAAATAACATTTTTCAGTATTTAAACAACATTACACATATTTTTACACATTTTTTCACTCACACTTATTTTCAAAAAATACAAACAACGTTACTAGAAATCTCTGGTTAAATGGGTCTAAGTTTTATATATGGGTTTGCCCGCCTTAACACATTTTTTTAAAAGAATTTTTTTTTTAATTTATACAATTTTTATTGAAAATATTCAGAGTTATCAACTCTCTCCTGCTTGAGCACTATTGGATGTTGGTCATAAATAACTCAGTATGCATTTGTTGTGCAGAATGTATTTTTGTTATAGTACTTGTGCAAATATACACAAGAATTGTAGTTTTGCATTTTAATTTTTTATTCTTTTTTGTATTTTCCAAGGATAAAGAAAAAGTGTGGATGATGGTTGTAGTGCAAGAATGAAAAACGATTAAAAAAATTAAGGAAAAAATGATATCTAATTTAATGAAATAGAGTTTAGAATTATAATTTGATGCAAGTGTTTTGAAAAAGAGAAAACGTTCTGTCCGGAGCTGGCAGAAAAGAGAGGTTTTACGCCACCAATGAGGAGCTGCCACGTCAGATATTCAATGAGGCCTCAGTACACTCTATCTCATAGGATTGTAGCTCAAATAAAACCAAAATCACCAAACAGAACATGTTCAAAACCCTTACCTGGAGAAAACGGCACTAGCACCAACACCTCCTCTCTTTTGACCAATGGAGCTCCTCCCCGCTGCTGGAGCCGCTGCGACATCGTTCTGAGTCGGCACCCACGCACCCAAATGCTTCAGTTTGTTCCGATTAACCCTTTATTGTTTGATTAGTTATCTCCCCAATATTTAGGTTTCAAAATTTTGATGGGTTTGGTTTTTTGGATGTTAATCACTTGCTTTGGTATGGGTATTGCTGTATTTTGGTACATTGGTGCGTTTTGATTGGATTCCAAAGTGGTTAAGTTCAACCCTAAACAAATTTGATTTGTCTATTATAAGAATCTTGTTTTCATGTTCCAGCTAATTTTGTTTGGGTTTCAAATCGTGATTTTTTTAGGAAGAAAATTTTTGGGGTTTTTCTTTGTATTTTATCCCCAGTCTTGGCTACTATGTTTGTTCTTTTGATAGGATTTATTTAGTTAGTATTTCAAGTTCTTACATGAATAAATTATATATTATGTTTGCATTAAGATCTTTGGTGATATTAACCATCAGAGTGACATACTTATTTTCTACATGTCCCTTAAAGCTTTTGGATTGTCAAGCTTCTATAGCTTCAGAAGAAAATGTCATTGTTATTCTTCTTTTTGGGGTTTTTCTTTGTATTTTATCCCCGGTCTTGCACTGCTGTGTTTGTTCTTTTGCGTGCTGTCGTGCATTTTCTAGCACTTCCTACATCAGTTGTTAGGCTCACAGGGGTTGGTGATTGCTTGGTTGGTGGGATGCTTGCTTCCATTTGCGCAGGTTTAAATCTTATACAGAGTGTGGTAGTTGGAATTGCGGCAGCCAAAGCTGTTGTTGAGGCAGAGACCAGTGTGCCTACTGCATTTAGTTTGGCCTCAATTGCAGGTATGTGTTCACATATTCCATTTACAACTATTTTGTCTAGATATATAAACTTTGCTTGATAAGTTCTGCTCATAAAGGGTTTTGGGCTTTCCTGGAATCAAATGAATCCGTATCATATTCCATAACATTTGGAGGCACTAGTCCATTATCAAAATAGGAGTAGCAGTCCTCACAAAATAATTAATGTTCGCTATCATCACAAAATTTTATTTAAAATCAATTAGATGTGTTATTCCAATTTACATAGTGAGAGATGATTATGAGCTTAGCAAAATTTTCGATCTCACTATGTAGAAAGGAATATCATGGTCTAGTTGGATTTTTGAAAATAAAATTTAAAAATGTATGTGCTAATGTCAACTTGTGTAATGAATGTAGTGAACATGGCCACTAAGAAAGTAGTTGCTGATCTAACTAAGGGTGAGAAACTAGATGGAACCAACTATGATATGTGGCATAGAAAAATTCAATATCTGCTTAATGAACAAGAGGTCCTTGAAACCCTAACCAATGTGATGATGCAACCTGAAAATGGGAATACTGCCCAACATCGCCGTGACTTAGAGGCCTATGAGTCTTGGGTTAAGAAAGATCGTTGTACATGCTTCACTATGCTGAGTAGCATGCACAATGATCTTATTGGGGAGTTTGAGAACTACCCAAATGTCCAAGAGATGTGGAACCAACTTAAGATTGCCTTTGGAGGGACTTCAGCAACTAGGTTGCGAGCTCTTATTTTGAAGTTTGAACAATATGTTATGGATTCAAAGCATAGAATAGCTGAACATCTAAGGACAATGTCAGCATTGATCCGTGACCTAAAGGCTGCTGGTAATAATCTCTCTGATGAACAATAGGTCACAATGGTGATACGTTCACTGCCTGAACCTACTTGGGGGCAAATGAAGCTTGTTTTGACACATAGTGAGAATATCAAGACTTTTGTTGATATTTCTCGTCATCTTGAGCTTGAGGCAGAGCACATGGGGGCGCACCAAAACACCTTCCTTGTCGCCCAATCTGGGCAGCGGAAGGCATTCAGGCCTAAACGCAAAGGACAAGGGAGGAATGCCAAAGGAGCTGATAACCTTGGGCCTAAAGAAGGCAAGATAGCAAAGCGCCAAAAGGGCAAGCGTGCTAAGAAGGATAATGCAAAGATCAAGTGCTACAACTGTGGTAAGAAGGGTCACTTCGCTCGTGAGTGCACTGAGCCGAAGAAGGTATCCATTCTTAACAACTCTGCTATTACTTATGTTTGTACACATGTTTTTGTTGCTCATACTATTCCTGGGTGGATTGTAGATTCAGGAGCAACCAAACATATAGCCAGAGATAGAGTTGGGTGTGTGGATTACAAAAAGATACCAACAGGCACACAGTACTTTATTTTGGGTAACGGAGCTCAAGAAGAAGTCATAGGAGTTGGAACCTACCAGCTCAAATTGCATCTGAGACGTACGTTACTTCTTCATGATGTGCTTCATGCACCTGGTGTCCAATGTAATCTATTTTCAGTACTTACTATGCTTACACTTGGATTTAGTTTCCGTTTTGATGGTCCTTAGTTGGACTTTTATTTAAATAAAACCTTGTATGGACATGGTTATTTATCTAATAATTTCTTTATGTTGGATTTAGATCATTCCTCTTTTTCTTTCATTGCTCATAATGATGATATTTCTGATTCTGTAATGTGGCATGCTAGACTTGGACACATAGGAAAAGATAGATTGGCTAGACTAGCTAGAGAAGGCCTATTGGGGTCTATCACTAATGTAAGCCTACCTATGTGTGAACCTTGTCTAGCTGGAAAGGCCTGTAGGAAGCCTTTTGGTAAGGCTCCAAGGGCAACTCATCCTTTGGAATTAGTCCATTCAGACATATGTGGACCTATGAATGTTAAGGCACGCCATGGCGCCTCTTATTTTCTCACATTTATAGATGACTATTCACGTTTCAGTTATGTCTATCTGATTTCTCATCGCTTTGAAGCATTAGATTGCTTTAAGCGCTTTGTGGCAGAGGTTGAGAATCAGAAAGAAAGGAACCTAAAGGTTTTTCGAACTGATAGGGGTCGTGAATATTTGTCTAAACAGTTTCAGGAACTGTGTGAGGAAAAAGGGATACGTAGGCAATTGACGATTCCTGGTACTCCACAACAAAATGGTGTTGCAGAGAGAAGGAATCGTACTCTATTAGAGATGGTTAGATCGATGATGGCGTAAGCCAACCTTCCAATTTCGTTTTGGGGGGATGCATTGATGACTGCTGCCTACATCCTTAACCGTGTGCCTTCTAAGTCAGTTCCCACAACACCATATGAGTTATGGACTGGTGCAAAACCCAATTTGGAGAACTTGCGGCCTTGGGGTTGTGCAGGTTTTGTTCACAGTACTTCCCATAAGTATGGGAAATTGGGCCCTAGAGCAAGTAAGAAAATCTTTATAAGATATTCAAAAAGCTCAAAGGGGTATGTAATGTATGGTGAACATTCTGATGGTGGAATGACTGAGATAGAGTCTCGTGATGTCAACTTCATTGAAGATGATTTTCCAAGCATCAGTGAAGCAAAACAAGATCTTCAGCTTTATGAGCTGCAAGAACTTGAAGGTGTCATACCATCTTTGGGCGAGGGTGGAGAATCACAACTTCATCCTGAAATCGCCAAAGATAGTGGGAGTGATTTTGCTCCTAGTGGGAGCAAACCACTAGATAGTGACACACAAGGATCCAAGGTACGTAGAAGTGAACGTGGAACTATTCCCCGTCGTCATTTTGAGATTGAGGGGGAATCTTTTATATGTGATTCACTGGACCTTGATGAGCCTGCTTCTATGAGGAAGCATTAGCTTCACCTGCTTCACATGAATGGATAGTTGCCATGAGGGATGAGATGGATTCTATGGCAAAGAATCAAGTTTGGGAGTTGGTTGACCTTCCGCCTGGGCGCAAGACCATTGGAAACAAGTGGGTCTTAAAAATAAAGCGCAAGGCAGATGGATCGATTGACAAATATAAGGCTCGTCTCATGGCGAAAGGCTATACCCAAAGAGAAGGGATAGACTATGAAGAGACTTTCTCCCCAGTAGTGAGATTTGTCTCTATTCGCCTTATTCTGGCTATTGTTGCACATTTGGATTTGGAACTCTTCCAAATGGATGTAAAGACTGCATTTCTCAATGGAGAACTAGACAAGGAGATCTATATGGATCAACCTATTGGCTTTGAGGTCAAGGAACAAGGGCGCAAAGTGTGCCGCCTTAAGCGTTCCATTTATGGCCTAAAGCAAGTGTCTAGACAATGGTATTTCAAATTTCATAAGGCTATTATTCAATTGATTTCGAAATGATGGAAGAAGACCATTGTGTGTATGTCAAACGATCAGGAAAGAGTTTACTTATCCTGTCTTTGTATGTGGACGACATTTTGTTGGCTGGAAATGACATGGAGATGATTGTCACCACCAAAAGGTGGTTGTCCTCTATTTTTGAAATGAAGGACATGGGAGAGGCTAATTATGTGCTTGGAGTTAAGATCTTCAGGGATCGCTCAAAGAAGCTTCTTGGTTTGTCTCAAGAAACTTACATAAAGATGATCTTAGAGCAATTCTGTATGCATAATTCCAAACCCATAGACACTCCAATTGAGAAGGGACATACATTAAGCCTTGAAGATTGCCCTAAATCAGAAAAAGAAAAGAGAGAAATGGCAAGAGTTCCCTATGCAAGTGCAGTTGGAAGTCTGATGTATGCTATGTTGTGTACTCGCCAGATATCTGTTTTGCAGTTGGTATGGTTAGTCGTTATCAAAGTAATCCAGGACCTGTTCATTGGCAAGCAGTTAAGAGGATTTTTCGATACCTTCGTGGGACATCGAATCTCATTCTTTGCTATCAGGGTGGAGATTTGAGATTAAGAGATTATTCTGATGCTGACTGGGCCAGTGATAGAGATGAGCGCAAGTCCACTATAGGTTATGCATTTCTACTTAGTGGTGCAGCTATCTCTTGGTGTAGTAAGAAACAGTCTTGCATTGCTTTATCCACAATGGAGTTTGAGTATGTTGCTTGTTCAGCAGCAGCACAAGAAGCTGTTTGGTTAAAGAGATTTTTCCAAAGCCTAAAGGTGACATCTCTTATAGATGAAGCTGTAAAGATGTATTGTGATAATATGGCAGCCTTGGCTCATGCTAAAGATCTTAAGTATCATAGCAAAAGCAAACACATACAAACTCGTTATAACTACATTCGTCTTGCTATTACACAAGGAGAGGTGATCCTCCAACATATCTCCACTAGCAGGATGGTGGCTGATCCACTTACTAAAGCCATTGCTAGAGATGCCTTTCAGGCTCATGTTAGGAGTTTGGGACTTTGTATGATTTGATATGTTTTTGGATACCTTATGGATATTTATGTTTATTCATACTTTATGCAATAACGATGTTATTCATTTTGATTCATCTTGTGATGTGATTGATATTGCATACTGAGCACACATTATTTGAGATTATGTCACCAAGCTTAAATTGGTCTACTCACATAGACGATCACCCTAGCGCTTGAGTAGCGAGCAGGATGAGACATAGTGATCACTTTGTTTTTTCTGTAAATCAAGTAAGTGATCATCTTGACGCTTAGGGAGGAGTGAAAGATAATATAATGAATGTTGCCTTAGCTAGGCTAAGATGAGACTTATGGGAGTCGCACTTGAAGTGTATCCACAACTTCATGAAACCTGAATAAAGCCAAATGTGAGATCTTGGACAGGAACTTGATGTGTAACTGTGCTAAGAAACTCAGTTTGGTTGCTTTTGTGGCAATTGGACTAAGATTTGTATGGTGTTTGAGTGTGACAAGCCCAGTTGAGTGGGAGCTCCACCGTAGCATACAAATTATACTATATGTGCTATAGCCGACCAATTAAGGTAGTGATTGATATATCCCTACTCCATCACTATGTGAGCCCTAGTCGACCATAATATGGTCCATTCTGTGCCCTTTTTTTTCGACCTAGAACTATGTCATGAAATGAATGTTTGATGTCACTACTTTAGCATGTCATCTCAGGGCCATGATATATACGGTCTCGCAGAGCATGTCTAGGAAAGCGGTCAAGTGTGAATGAATTGACATAAGTGTCTGGGGAAGATTATTTAGAACACACCATTTATATTATGGCTCATAGCCCGGGCGATTATGAGGAATTTGTTTTTCAACATAATCATGAGCATATTATATGGTATAGGATCAAGTGTTGCTTTGAGTTTTGAACTCATGAGGGATTAAAGAAACTTGATCGGGTGTGATCAAATAATCTGGGGCATAAACGAGATACTATGAGTGATGTACTATGTTAGTTTAGATGGTGACTTCATATGGTACTCCTACCCTACACCTTCTCATTAGGTTGCACACTCCATTTTTCTGTATAAAGAGAGGATTGGACAAGAGATTGAGAGGAGCCAGTTCTGACTGTAGTACCTAGTGTGGACGAGTGGGAGATGTTAGAAATTGGGCTAGTTTTGATCCAACCCATAAACCATGGCCCATGAATCATCCACATGGGTTATCTGATAAGTAAGTTTAAATTTGATCTTAACAAATATTAATATGAGTTATCAATATTAGTAGTGGAGTAATTTAAATTTAACAGATGAGATCTTTTAGGGATCACATATATCTGATAGTAAGTGAATCTCTACTAGTATTTAAAGTACTCCTACATCAGTCAGATGACAGTGAGTGAACATACGTATAGTTTTTGAGTGCTCTCTCAAATAAGCCATCTCTCTGGGACACCATCTACTGTTCCCTAGAATTTGGAGCGTGGAAATTAGGAGAGACTCTAGTAGCCTCTCCTACGACTTGGAGGTGTTCCACAAAGGAGATCGTAAGGAGTTCGTAAAGCAAGCAAAGAACAAGATCCGGCAATTTGGTGATCTATTCCACCAAAGGTATGTGTCTATATGACCTCTAGTAAAGTATATAATTGTTTAACAATTTCCATTTCTTGCACCAAATTCTCATTGATTTTGAAATTTATAGTTTGATGGTCCTTCCAAATGCTATGAGAAACAAAATGAATGTACTATTGGGGGGGAGGGGTGGGGATGGACTTCGCTATGTTCAATAGAGCAGAGCATTTGAACTCATTCTAGGCGCTATCCAAATGCCATACTGATGAATTGGGCTTGAGAGAGATGTACTATTTTGAGCTGTAATGTGCACCTCTTTGTACTTTGTGAATTGACAAGGGTCTTGCCTAAAGGGTAAATTACAATGACAACCCCTGTACTTTGTCACTAAAACAATGGCATCTGCATTGGCAGATCTATGTTAGGGTCAGGGGGCAAAATTCTAATAAAATCGTGTGTGTGTGTGTGTGTATTAAGTATGTATATATATAATTTTTTATTTCGAAATTTTGGTGGACAAATACTTGTAACAGTTACCAAAAATTTATCATATCCAAACTGATGTATTTGCTCTGTTTAACTTTCTTTTCGATCAAATTTTCCAAAGTCTGCATACCATATCCTTAGTATCCTATATTATCTTGAATTAACCATTGATTGATTTCGTATGTATGTCACTTTAATTAAGAAAAAGTGGTTCTGGCCTGAGTCAATTTGAATTTGAGTTTTAATTCAATCTAAACTTGATGTTCATAATTAGATGTAAGTCCATTTCTAGACCCACTTTTGTTTATTAATTTATTAACTTGTGTTATTTCTTTATGTTGATTTGCAATAGGAAAGACTGAAGTTGGAGCAGTTATTGGTGTTGCTGGAAAGGACTGATGATAGGACGCACAGAAAGCACTGTCATTGATTATGAACAATATACTTCTTCCCTTGTAATCAAATTTGTTGGGGTGGACCATGATAAATTTAGTGTGATGTAGTTTGTATTTTTCTTCTGTTTATTGTCAAATGCATGCTAATTATGTAATCACATGAAAGAGTTGTATAATAATATAATCTATCCTGGACAAATAATTCCTACCCTTTACCACATTGAAGTTATACATGGTTGTAATTAGAAGAATAGAGAATATTTTAATGTAAAATTAAATTGCAATTTTCAAAATCTCACTTGATCAAGATTTAAATTTTCTCTAGCAAAATTTAGTTTTGTTCAAGCGATTTAAGTTCCACTCCAGCAAAGGACAAGCAAACTTTCTGTAAAGACCTTGTTGAATTTTTTTTTTCTATTATTGAAGAATTTACTCGAGTAAGAAGGGTTGTTTGCTCAAGAAACAATCGCAAAAAAAAAAAACGTGTTTACTAGAAAATTTTGTAGAACAACAAGAGAGCATTGGCAACATTTTAGAGTGTTAGTTTCGGCATAAGTGACCTTTCAAATGTGTATTTTCTTTGGCAATGAAGGTATAAGTCACCTTTCAAATGTGTTTTTTATTATTATTACAACTCTTCATTCCTTATAAATAAAAAACCATATTTTGGGGGGGGGGGGAGTCAAATTTTTCTCTCCATATAATGAAATTCACAAAATTCCCCAATTTTGTTATTTGTAGAATCTTGATTAGCTGTATTTAGGAGATGGTTTGCTTACAAACCCATTAGAAAACTTATTTGAGTGGAGACAGTTATGAACATTCACATAATCCGAATATCATACAATAGACCCTTTACAAAGTTTAAATTCTATTACACACATTTAGAGAGGTGAGGGAAAAAATATAGCAAAAATTTTTTGAATATAAAGATCAAAATTTTCTTGTTCATAGTGTTAATTAGCAAAACTTTTTTTTTTTTTTTTTTGCATTAGTATCACTTAGTATTCAAATGAATAGTTTTAAAATTTTCAAATTGGTTTTCAAGTTTCTAATTGACAATACATTCATCTAAAATAAAACCTGTCATGATTCAGAATACAAAAAGAGAATCATAAGATTACAAATACATCTGAAATAAAACCTGTCGTAATTTTTTTTTTTTTTTTTTAAGTTTCTAATTGACAATACATTCAGCTAAAATAAAACCTGTCATGATTCAAAATACAAAAAAGAGAATCATAAAATTACAAATACATCAGAAATAAAACCTGTCACAAATTTTTTTTTTTTAAGTTTCTAATTGACAATACTTTCACCTTAAATAAAACCTGTCATGATTCAGAATACAAAAAGATAATCATAAGATTACAAATACATCTGAAATAAAACTTGTCGCAATTTGCAATAAAAGTTTCTAATTGATAATACATTCACGGACTTCAAAGTTTTTCCTATAGTGCTTTAAGTGCATTTTTCCTATTGGTTTTCTTCTCCTCTGAGTAGGAGTGTTTCTTCTCACTTTAGGTGAGTTTTTTCTATCACCAAACCTTAAGGGAGAGGTGAGAGTCTTTCTTCGCCTAACCTACTATCCCTATAGTGGGCAGGGCAATGGATACTAATTTTATAGAACAGATAGAGAAGCTGAAACTCACGATGGAGGAAGGTGAGGAAATAACAATCCGATCAACACAGAGAGAAAAAACTTTAGAGGAGTGGTCACTCAGTCTTATTGGCAAGTTCCTGGGTTCTAGAACCTTTAATTAGAGAGCGGCAAAGAATTTACTACGATCAGTGTGGAAGATGGGGAATGACCTGAAAATAGTGGACATTGGAGGAGGATTATACTGGTTCAAATTTTCCATTGAGAGCCAAATGAAATGGGTCCTTGATAATGACCCATGGAGTTTTGAGAACTAGCTCCTGGTGTTGAGACGATGGGAGAAAGGGATGACGTCGAGATCAGTAAAGTTCACAACGGTTCCTATGTGGGTGCAAGTATGGGGTTTACCCTTCGACCTCATTAACGAAGATGCAGGGAGAGATATTGGAAGCGGATTAGGCTGAGTGGTGGCTATAGACTCAAAAGCTCTCACGGCAGACCAAGCAAGATTCCTCAGGATTCGGGTGGAGGTTCCATTAAACAAACCTCTACGTCGAGGTAGTCTAGTGATAAGTCCGGAAGGGGATAAAGTACTAGTGGCGTTTAGATATGAGAGATTGGTTGGGTTGTGCTATAGGTGCGATATGTTGGGCCATGAAGAAAAATTTTACATGGTTTCACCGGAGTTGGTGGAAGGGGAGAATCCTTATGGAGAATGGATGAAAGTAGGGTATAGAGGCAGCCAGGGGAACATGGGGAGACGTCCATAGGGATTTCAACAGCAAAATGAAACGAATGGCAGGGTGGACCGTGGCAGAGGTCTGGCACAGGGGGTGGCAAATTCGAATTCAAATTCTGGAGTAATGATCATTTATGATAATGCCGAAAAATCAGGGATTAATGATGAGGCAAATAAAATCCCATCCCTTTTGGAAGCAACTTCAACGGAAACAGAGTTGATGATGGTTGACCCTACAATTAAGGACTTTGTAATAGATGAGGGGAACAGAGTATCCTTTGAAGCCGCAAATCAAGGTATTAACCTTTATAATGTCCCTCTTAATTACGGCACTAACTCTATTCCTTTTGGAACAGAAACAAATGCTAAACAGAGTACATCTGGGCCATGTGACTCACCACATGCTGAAATTCTACCCATGCACCCAATCGGCCCAATAAATCAAAAAGCCACAAGGAAGAAATGTTTACGTAAAAGTGAGGCGGCCAAACAGGAGGAAGGGAGTGTTGATAAAAAAACAAGTTTGAAGAGAGAGCATAGAGCTTGGGAAGATGTCGCAGAGCCTGAAAAAACAGAGTGCAAGAAGGCAAGGATTGAGATGCAGATGGAAAAAACAATTAATCCAACGGTGGAGGCTAGATGCCAGCCCCGCCGATCGCAATGAATGCCTTCAACTGGAACTGCCGGGGGCTTGGGAACCAACGCGCAGTTAATTTCCTCCCCAATTTGGTGAGGGAGAAGAGACCCAAAATTATATTTCTCATGGAGACTAAGCAAACGGTTGATGAAATGAGAAAGTTGAAGGAGGAATTACACTATCAAGGGGGATTGGTAGTATCATGTGACAGAAGCTGGGGAGGAAGACGGGGTGGCCTAGCGATGCTTTGGAAAGATGATGTTGACTTGCATATACAAACTTACTCTCCGCATCATATTGATGTTATCATTCAAACACACCCAGGTTCTCCGTGGAGGATTATTGGATTTTATGGGTACCTTGAGGAATGTCACAAACATGAGTCTTGGATTTTGTTGCGCCACCTCCATTCTAGGATGTCTTTGCCGTGGGTGTGCATAGGAGACTACAACGAAATCCTATCCTCTGATGAGAAGCAAGGACTGCTTGAGAAGGCTTTTTCACCAATGTTAGCTTTCCGGAGTACACTAGCTCATTGTGAGTTGATCGACATGGGCTTTCAAGGAGGTGAATTCACATGGAATAATGGCAGGCCTGGAGTGGATTTTTTCCAGGAGAGGATTGATGAGGCCTGGGCAAATCAAGCTTGGAGAGACTTATTCCCAAGGAGTCAAGTATTTCATCTCTCTGTTTCTTATTCGGACCATATCCCAATTATGTTGACTATACAAGCAAGCAGCGAAGTGAAGACAAAAAAGAATATTCCCAGGAGATTTGAGGAAAAATGGGCTTCCCACTCGGAGTGTAGACTGGTTGTTGAAGAAGGATGGCGACAAAGGGTAGAAGGAGGCAGTCTAATGTTTTGTCTATTTCAGAGGATAAGAAATACACGGCTGGCTTTGATTAAATGGGAAAAGAGGGCATTTGGAAATACCAAAGTCATCCTTCAACAAAAGCAACGTTTGCTGGAAAAGCTGACTTGTAGGAATGATCCAGCACTGTTAGAAAGGATAAGGGAAACGAAGGCAGAAATTAATAACATTCTGCACCATGAAGAGTTAGCATGGAGATAGAGATCTAGAGCAATATGGTTACTTGCCGGGGATAAAAACACTAAGTTTTTTCACCAGAGAGCCACCCAAAGGAAACGTAAGAATCAGATTTTGGGAGTTTTTAATGCAACAGGGGAATGGTGTACGGATGATGAATAGATTGCGGACACAGCTGTGGGGTACTTCCAAAATTTATTTACATCAAGCCAACCTGGAGATGAAGAGATTGGCCGTGTCCTTGAAGCAGTGGATAAACGTGTTACAGATGACATGAACAATGCATTGTTGGAGCCTTACATAGGGGAGGAGGTACGGAGAGCTTTATTTCAAATGCACCCCTCAAAGGCGCCGGGGCCGGATGGTATGTCTCCTTTCTTTTTCCAAAAATTTTGGAATATAGTTGGGCATGATGTTACTTATGCTATCCTGTCTGCTCTTAATTCGAGTCGCTTGCTTCGTAAAATAAACTATACTCACCTTGTTTTGGTGCCCAAAAAGAATGATCCGCAAAGTCTAGGTGATTTTCGGCCCATCAGCCTAGGCAATGTGATCTCTCGCCTTTTCTCAAAGGTCCTAGCCAACAATTTGAAGCAGATTCTACCAGGAGTGATCTCTGAGGCTCAGAGTGCTTTTATACCGGAAAGAATTATTACGGACAACACTACCATTGCCTTTGAAGTACTTCACAGAATGAGGAATAGAAAGAGGGGAAAGGATGGTCAGATAGCAATCAAATTGGACATAAGTAAGGCTTATGACCGTGTAGAGTGGCTGTTTTTAAGGAAGATGATGATTAGATTAGGGTTTGATGAGAGATGGGTGACACTTGCAATGGAGACTATTCATACAGCCTCTTATTTGGTCCTTATAAATGGTGAACCTAAAGGTTATGTACAACCCACAAGAGGAATCAAGTAAGGTGATCTGTTATCACCATACTTGTTCCTCTTATGCGCTGAGGGTCTTTCAGCCATGATAAAGAGAGCCGAGGAGCAGAAAAGGATACAAGGAATACTTTCTTGCCGAGGGGGAGTTTGTGTATCTCATCTCCTTTTCGCCGACGATTGCCTGCTATTCTGTCAAGCCAAGATTAAGGAATGTCAGAACCTTCTACGCATATTATACAGTTATGAAATAGCTCCAGTCAGGCCATTAACAGAGGGAAGACAACCCTATTTTTTAGGAAAAACACAAGGGCAAATATCAAGCTGGCCGTGCAAAACATGTTAGGAGCACAAGTTTTTCATGACTGTGAGCAGTACCTCGGGTTGCCCATGATTGCCGGAAAGTCTAAGACAAACACCTTTAAAGGTGTGAGGGAAAAAATTTCTAAGAAGGTAACCGGGTGGAAAGAGAAGTTTATCTCAAAGGCGGGGAGAGAAATACTCATAAAAACTGTTGCCTAGGCGGTACCAACGTATACAATGAGTATTTTCAAAATACCGAAGCAAGTATGTGAGGATATCAATTCTATCTTGGCTCGATATTGGTGGGGTCAGCTAAAGAATGAGAAGAAGGTTCATTGGATGAGTTGGAGCAGGCTGTGCAAGTCGAAGAAGATGGGCGGAATGGGTTTTCGGGATTTACACGCTCTTAATTTAGCCTTACTCGCTAAACAAGCATGGAAACTGGTCCAGAAAACGGACTCTCTGTTTTACTGTATTTATAAAGCCAGGTACTTTCCAACCACTACGTTTTTGGATGCTGAGTTGGGCCACAATCCATCGTATGTTTGGCGCAATCTACTCTCGACGAGGGAGGTAATCCTGGCTGGTTCAAAGTAGCAGGTTGGCAACGATGGGTTTTCGGGATTTACACGCTCTTAATTTAGCCTTACTCGCTAAACAAGCATGGAAACTGGTCCAGAAAACGGACTCTCTGTTTTACCGTATTTATAAAGCCAGATACTTTCCAACCACTACGTTTTTGGATGCTGAGTTGGGCCACAATCCATCGTATGTTTGGCGCAATCTACTCTCGGCGAGGGAGGTAATCCTGGCTGGTTCAAAGTAGCAGGTTGGCAACGATGAAACCATAAAAATTTTGTCCCATGAATGGCTCCCTCACCCCCCGGAACTGATTGGAGATATACTAGAAGATATGTGCGTGAAGGAGCTTATTGATTAACAAACGAAGCAATGGGATCGAGGTAAAGTGAATACTCTGTTTTCTGAAGCTACTCGCCAAGAAATTTTGGCGATACCTCTCACACGGGTAGAGGAAGAGGATAGAGTGATTTGGAAGGCAAATAAGGTCCATGACTTCTTTGTTAAGTCTGCTTACTAGGTGGTGTTAAGGCTAGCACATCAGCAAATTGGAGAAATCTCTCATAATCGGAGTAATGAAAAGGTGTGGAAACATATTTGGACTCTGAATGTACCCCCAAAAGTCAGGAACTTTCTGTGGCGAGCGTGCTCCAACATATTACCCACCAGAGAGAATCTGCATAGGCAGAAGGTAGTAGTGGATCCACTGTGTGAGTCTTGTAAGAAACAACCCGAGTCTGTTTGTCATGTGCTGTGGGAATGTCCATTTGCTCTCAATACATGGGTTGTTGTAAGGGGAGATGGCAGAAATGTCCAAATGAGCTTACAGATTTTTTCGTACTGCTTAGGATGCTGCAGGATAGACTTGATTGTAGTGACATAGAAGTCTGGGCTATCACGGCTTGGGCCCTATGGAATGCTAGAAACAAGTTCTATTTTGAAAGAGTACAGATGCACCCGAAAGTCATTGCAGATGGAGCCTTAGCCTTACTAACGGAGTATCAGAGACTTATGGAAGCACGAACCAGCCACTGAATTCTTGCCTCAGTATTTATTGTTTTTATTTTACTTTGTATTGTTTTTCTTTTACAATCCCAGCTAAGCCCCACGGGCGGCTTTTTGGACTGGGTATGCATGTTTGCTGCACTGGAAATATGTCTCCAGTTTACCATTTTCTTTATGCTTCTTTTATTCAGCCTTAAGCAATAAAATCTATCATATCTTTCTCAAAAAAAATAATACATTCACGGATTCACCTGAAATAAAACATGTCATGATTCAAAATAGAAAAAAGAGAATCATATGATTGAAGATACATCTTAAAATAAAACTTGTCTTAATACAAACTACAAGAAGATGGTTCTATCCACCAGAATTAAAATATTGTATAGAAAAAAAATATTTGCTTCCCAATGCATTTTCCAGGTAGTTTTTGTACCAAATTACAATGTATCTGTCGTAGAAATACTTATTCCAGGAAGTGAGTTGTCATAACATATTAGCACTGCAGGCATGGAGGCAAGCAGAACAAGCAACATGAAATTTGCACTCGATGGTTGCCTCATTATAGGTACACTGGATGGGGCTAATGTAGAAATCAGGGAGGAAATTGGGGAGGATAACTTTTTCCTCTTTGGTGCAACAGCAGATGAAGTCCCTAGGCTGCGCAAGGAAAGAGAGAATGGAAAGGTACAAAGTTTGCAATTTCTTTAAATTTATTTAAAAAAAAGGGTTTTATCTTAAAAAAGGCAAGTCATCACACAAATTTTTATATCTTATCCTATTAGGGAAATAACATTAGTTCTTCAGAGCTTAGAGTAGCTGAAAGACATGCCAAAGCCTTATTGATATGGATTCAAGCAAAGCGTTACTATGTTTAAGTAAAGCCAAACTTATGATAGGCTGAGTTCCATAAACAGATAATTACAGCAGGAACTGCACATTATTTCATGACAGAATGGTTTTTTCTTATAGCAATTTTCCTACAATTCTACTATTTATCTTCCTATTTATATTTGAATATTTTCGTTTTATAGTTAACTATGATAATTTCTTGATCTAAATTGGCCCTTATTATGAATCACCCAAATAACAATGACATTTTCTTCTAAAGCTATAGAAGCTTGACAATCCAAAAGCTTTAAGGGACATGTAGAAAATAAGTATGTCACTCTGATGGTTAATATCACCAAAGATCTTAATGCAAACATAATATATAATTTATTCATGTAAGAACTTGAAATACTAACTAAATCCTATCAAAAGAACAAACACAGTAGCCAAGATCAGGGATAAAATACAAAGAAAAACCCCAAAAATTTTCTTCCTAAAAAAAATCACGATTTGAAACCCAAACAAAATTAGCTGGAACATGAAAACAAGATTCTCATAATAGACAAATCAGATTTGTTTAGGGTTCCATGGTACCAAAATACAGCAAAACCCATACCAAAGCAAGTGATTAACGTCCAAAAAACCAAACCCATCAAAATTTTGAAACCTAAATATTGGGGAGATAACTAATCAAACAATAAAGGGTTAATCGGAACAAACCGAAGCATTTTGGTGCATGGGCGCTGGCTCAGAACGACGCCGCGGCGGCTCTAGCGACGGGGAGGAGCTCCGTTGGTCAGAGGAGAGGAGGCGTTGGTGCTGGTGCTGTTTTCTCCAGGTAAGGCTTCTGAACACGTTCTGTTTGGTGATTTTGGTTTTATTTGAGCTACAATCCTGTGTGATAGAGTGTACTGAGGCCTCATTGAATATCTGATGTGGTAGCTCCTCGTTGGTGGCGTAAAACCTCTCTTTTCTGCCAGCTCCGGACAGAACGTTTTCTCTTTGAAAAATAGTTAGGTAAAATAGAAAAAAGAATATTCTTATTCTAAAATAGACCCCCCCCCCAAAAGTTTGCACAAGCTATTGTGAATGTTCTTTGCCATGATGGTATATATCATAAGGTAGCCTTTAAATTATTATTTCACGAATTTTATTGCAATAAACTGCAAAGAATTGACAAAAATAATTTTGATCAAATTATTGCAACTGTATCTTTATTGTAATAGATAATTATTTCATATATTTCATTACAATAGATTGTAAAATAAGTATTAGATCATTATAATAATATACTCATTGCAGTTTCATGTTTGTCATTGTATTGTAAAATAATTGACATTTAATTATTGCAATGATATATTTGTTGCAATAAGATGCATCTTCAAAATTTCTATTGTAATATAATGCAAAAAAATTGGTATCAAATTATTACAATAGTTTCTTCAATTTAAGTTATTGCAAAAAAATTTCTAAATTCAATTTAGTATTAAGGCCTCTATTGCAATTGAAAATTATAAATTATTGTAACTAATTATTATTAATGTAATAATTTACCATTTTTAAGTTACTATTGCAATGACTTTTAATTTGTAAATATGATATTATGTCTAATACCACTATACTAATTTTGTTGTATTAAAACTATAATAGACTTATTTTGGTATAGTGAATATAGCAAGGCTTCAGGCTTCATCGTATGTACTTTTTCCAAAGTCAATGTGTTCCCTATGCTTTCACATTCATTTCTTCTTCACTTATGTTTCTCATTTCTGGAACCAAAATGCTAATGAAGGCTTCCATCACTAGAGCATGCATGGCAAAAAGGAGAACAATATATTCCTTGTAGGTGCATCCAACAGGCACTGATATGTAGGCCATTAAGCTTAAGAGTAACATGGAAATTGTCAATGTCAAAATAGATCCCATACATTTAGCTTTCCGAGGTAAAGGAACACTAAGCCATCCTAGTGGTCCACTGATCACCGCATATCCATCCATATAGAAAAAAATGTAAACAGAAATGGCAACAGCAACATCCACTTGTACACCACACTATAGTCATTCAATCGTAGTAGACCAAATATCATAAATAATGTGAAGGCCATCGCAGATGCAAAAGATCGCAGCACTACCCGTCTTCTGTATTGACCAACTAACATAACTCCCAAAATTACCATAATGAAATTTGTATACCCAACTGCCATGGATGAAATATAAGAAGTAGAGGCAAACACACTAACAGAAGTTAAAAATACTAGGGCAAAAAAGTTTATGGCAAAAATTCCCGTCATTTGCATGAAATCTCTCATACACATGCAATAAATAGATATGACATATACTGGAGGCTAAAAGGATGAAACAAGGAACTATAAACTCCCTCACTCTTTGCTATTAATTTTATTGTCAAAAAATGAACAATAATTGGCTGTCTTTGTAAATTGCATTTCTTAGTAAACAACAAAAAGTGTGAGTGATTCCTTCATGTTAACAACACCTCCTATAATACAAATAGCAAATATTAAACCCATATTCAAACATATATTTCATTTCTTTTGGTGTAAAACATTTTGATATATTTCACTACACCAAAATAAGTCTATTACAACAAAATTAGTATAGTGGTATTAGACATAATATCACATTTAAAATTTAAAAATCATTGCAGTAGTAACTTAAAAGTAGTAAGTTATTACATTAATAATAATTAGTTGCAATAATTTATAATTTTCAGTTACAATAGAGACTTTAATACTAAATTGAATTTAGAAATTTTTTTGCAATAACTTAAATTGAAGAAATCAAAATTTTTTTGCAATAACTTATATTGAAGAAATTGTTGTAATAATTTGATATCAATTATTTTGTGATATATTACAATAGAAATTTCAAATAGACAGCTTATGGCAACAAATATAACATTGCAATAACTAAATATAAATTATTTTACAATTTATTGCAATTACAAACATGAAACTGCAATGAATATATTATTATAATGATCTAATACCAATTATTTTACAATCTATTGTAATAAAAAATGTAAGGACTCAATTTGTAATGACCCCAAAATGATATTGGGTTCGCACGTTAAGGGCTTAAACAATAAAATTTGTAGAGCGTGGGCTTGAAAGGCTAGACCTTGATCACCGGACGGTAGTTAATCATGGTTTCCATAGCGATTTGCACAAGGGTGAACCTGACGTGTTTAACAATAATCTTTTCCAGTACGTCTTGAGTGGCTCCGGTCCCTAGACCTCGTCCGAGGAGTTTCATGTTCTTATTATTCTCCTTTTTTAGGACTCCATGGCCTGGGAGACAACTTGTCCCCCCCCCCCCTCTTTTTGGCGCATAAGCCTTCACATTATATAGCCCTTCTCGGTTGATCCTGACCCTCCATCTGTTGATCAAGCAGGTACCTACTCGAATACCTGTCCCATCAGCCGCCTCCCCCTGCTTTCTATTAGTTGCAATAACCGAAGCCACACTGTTCAGGAGTCTTTTCTCATTAATATGGCTAGGACGTTTGTGGGCGCATTCAATGCGGATGTGACGTATTTACCTTGAACCACCCCCACTCCGTACCCCCATGTGAGTCTCATTCTACTCGCTTCTTCTTTTGGGGGTACTTTAGAGGCTGCCTTTGACGACATGTCGCTCTTCCCTTTGAAGTCTTGGGATGCCGAGGACAGGGTCATCCTCGGTTGCATCTCTAGACTATTTGGTCTTTCATCACTTGTCCTCGGCAACTACTCTCCTCGGCACGAGCCCTGGGTCCTAATGGAAAGTGGGCCGGGTCATAAGTTCTCTGGCCTCACAATAGCCCCTCAAAATCCTGCTGTCCGGATCTTCGGCCGGATAGGAGGGTTTTGATGACATCAGGCCTCTGTCAAAACTTGTCAATCCTTATCACCTATCGGTTCTCGAGATTCTTCGTCTGCCCGAGACACGTTCCTACAGCCTTTGGAAGGTGAAACGTGTCCTCATTAAATGCGGGTGGCTCTGTGCTTCCCACGTTCAATGGCGATGGTGATCTAACGGTAGAGATTTCCTTGCCTTTATGGACGGGAAAATTCGTGCAGTTAATTTCGATGGGAGGTATAAATGATTTTTGAAACTGATTTGTCTCTTCACTTTTGCACTTAAGAGTTCTAGCGCATATACCTTGGGTTCATCCAAACTTTCATCCAAATTCAAGTTTATCTCCAGCACAAAAAGCCTGTCCGAGACACCTTTCCTCTTTTCTGTAAGTTCTTTGCCTTCACTAACTCATGCTTTTTCTTTTCTAGGTTTATTTTTCTCTTGTTCCTCTCCTTCTCCCGTCATCTATTGAGTTTGTTTAGTAACTCTTAGAGATGGTTAAATTGAGATTGAGCAAATTGGTTGATACTGAAGAGGCGATGGAAAAGTTCATCGCCGATTATAGGATTCCCCCCAACGTGAGTTTGAGGCACTGTAAGATGGGGGAATGGCATCTTCTGAGAAGGACGGGCGAGGTGGTAATTCCTATTCTCGCCTTCGTCGAGGGGGGTATGAGTATCCCCATAGGGCCGGTAATGAAGGGTTACCTTAGGCATTTCCGATTAGCGCCCACCCAGTGCGCCGCTAACATGTTTAGGATTTTGGGTTGTGTGGATGCCTTAAACGAAAAAATGGGGCTAAGATTAACCCATCATGATGTGAATAGGTGCACAATCTCCAAAATTTGAAGGGAAAATCCTATTACATGAAAACGAGAGACGAGAGGGTTCGACTAATCCAATGCCTCCCCGATTCCAACAAGGGGTCAAACAAGGACTTCCTTATCGTATCCGGTGAATGGCATGATGGCCTTCCATGCCCAATGGTGGAGGGAGAACCAGGTGGGGTATAAAGAATAGAAGGGTGCCGATCCTTTGCGCCATTTTAATTTGATGTGGTTCGGTTACTAACCATGTGCATGTCTTTTTTTGCAGATCCAAACGCCTTTCACCGACACTTTCATCTAGTTAACCAGGTTGACTTGGAAACTGTTCTTCAAGCAGCAGTTTTTGTAAATGACGAGGATGGTCAAGTCAAAGCCGCTCACAAAATCTTAGGATACACTCCCCTTCTGAAGTCATTTGCCGACCTAAAGCATATGATCAATGTTAACCATCCTCGGCTTCCAAAAATTACCATAGTCGAACAAGGGTTTTTAATCTCCGAAGGATCTCCTGTCCCAGAGGGCATCCCATTGGTGGACTCCTCCCCATCTCATCAAGCAGCGGAGAACGAAGGCGAGTTGGGTCTGTCTGAGGAGGGATTTGGGGCATTTGACCAAACCGACCCATCCGAGGATCCTTCTGGTGATCTAGGTGACCCAGACTTGTTTGAAGTGGAACTGTTGTCAGTGGGAACATCCTCCTGAGCCGAGATGGGTTTTAAGAGAAAGCCCCCGACCAGCTTATTTGACCTCATCAAAGGTCAACCGGGGAAGGGTGCACCGGGAAAATCGCAATCCAATGTTCCAACTCCCCCGTCTCAGCCTCAACTCGTCCAGACTAGGTCCTCGTATACTAAGTCGCAGCCACAATCTCCCCACCCCAAACTTCCTGCTCCTCTTCAATCAGCTCTGCCTCCTCGGCCGGAGCCCGCTGACTCAAAGAGAAAGAGGAGTCCCAAGGGGAAGGAACCCATGGATGAGGGAAAATCCCAATCCTCTCAGGAAAGGGATGAAACCTCGCAAGCTCAAAAACAGTTAAAAATTGGACACCAAAGTAAGGGAAAAGGGATCGAAGCCCAATCCGCCCAAAGCAAGGGGAAAGGGATCGAAGCCCAATCCGCACCAAGTGCTTGGCTTCTTGCCCCAATGCTCCACGGGGAGTCATTGCTGGAGAACGCATCCATGAGGAACCTTGGAGACGGCGATGGCGGTTATGTGGCCGACGCGTTAGGGAGGACCATGCTGCTTCCTACTAATGTGGAGGAGTTGAAGAATATGAGGATGCAGGAGGTTTTCCTCAATGTGAAGAGGTACCTGGGTATGGTAAGACTCTTAAAACCTGAGACTCTATCAATTCTTGTTCCCGGATTTTCATTCATGATATACTTGTCTCAATTGGCAGGCTATCCAGACCACCTATAGGATGGAGGAAGAAGTTAAGGGGCAGAGTAAGGCCGCCGAGGTTGAACGCACCAAACGTATAGATGTTGCGCGGACCCTCAAAGCTTCCGAGGCTGACCTCACGAAGGTTAGAGAGGATTTAAGGGAGGCTACCCGAGACAGGGACAATGCTTTGGCAGGTTTAACGGGTGCCCAAAAATAGGCCGAGGAACAGACAAAGCGCTTACTCGATGCTGAGGAGCAATTGCAGATAGCCAAGGAGCAGATAAGTGATTTGAAGAAGAAACTGATCATGGCAGACAATGCTAAGGGCGTGGCGAAGTTTGCCCGGGACGAAGTCGTAAAGGCCAAGCAGGAGGTTGAGTTTGCCAGAAACGAGGCCGAAACTGCTAGGGACAAGGCTGAGGAGGAGGCTTACGAGATAGGAGTAGCTGAAACCCAGGCCTCCCTTAAAGCTTAAATTCCTGGCGTATGCAGGCTATACTGCTCCCAGGTTTGGGAAGAGACCCTCAAACGAGCTGGGGTGGAAGCTTCGTCTGACTTGTGGAAGGCGGAGAGCATATTTTATCCTCCAGCCATCTGTGAGACCACCTCCACCAGCTCCGAGGCTATGAGCGATCAACACGAGGCAGGGGTTGCTCAGTCAGACGCTGCACAGATCATCGTCCCTCTTGGCGAGTCGACTGAAGGAGGAGAGCCTCATGATACGACGGAAGCACCTGGAGGTTTGAATCCCGAGATGCCTAAAGAGGGTGACGAGCCCACGGTCAGTGCTCAAATCTCTGGTATCGAGGAGCCAGCCATCTTTGTTCAGCCCCTACAGGCCATTCCTCCTACTGATGTCCCTAAGAGCATCGAAACTGATCCTGCCTAGCCTTCCCAAGAAGGGGATGTCTCCCAGGGCCCCGAAGCTAGTCCTGCTCAGCCTTCCCAGGATATGGCCAAAACGAAATTGAAGAAGTAGAAGCCCTAGCCGACCTTTGCATTTGTTTCTAGTTTAATTATTTAACTAATTTCCCTTTTGTTTTGGAAACTTTATAGTTTGCTTGCAATTGAACTTATTGACCACATATATGAAATTATTTTCTTCATTTTTCCTTTAAATTACATGTTAGTTGGCCTTGCTGATACTTACTATTATTGCGGATCTCCTGATTTTTGAACTAGTTATCATAACATGTATGAATGGTTGTGCATATGATATATTTGGGATCATATCCCGGAATTCTAACTTACCCGCGCCCATAGGGCGTTGAACTTGTGTTTGAACATACTTCTGGGGAGATATAGGCATCATCCGAGATGTCATGTGTATTGTTAGGCCGAGCTTGGTATCTAGATTTCCTTTAAGTAGTTGGTTTCCCCATAGGTTTGAGTCCGAGGACCATGTAATACTTTGATTTTGTCCAAAACCTAGAATTTTCTTTAAGTAGTTGGTTTCCCCATAAGTTTGAGTCTGAAGACCATGCAATACCTTGGTTCTGTCCAAAACCTAGAATTTTCTTTAAGTAGTTTGTTTCCCCATAGGTTTGAGTCCGAGGACTATGCAATACCTTGGTTCTGTCCAAAACCTAGAATTTTCTTTAAGTAGTTGGTTTCCCCATAGGTTTGAGTCTGAGGACTATGCAATACCTTGGTTCTGTCCAAAACTTAGAATTTTCTTTAAGTAGTTGGTTTCCCCATAGGTTTGAGTCCGAGGATCATGCAATACCTTGGTTCTGTCTAAAACCTAGAATTTTCTTTAAATAGTTGGTTTCCTCATATGTTTGAGCCCGAGGACCATGCAATACCTTGGTTCTATCCAAAACCTAGAATTTTCTTTAAGTAGTTGGTTTCCCTATAGGTTTGAGCCCGAGGACCATGCAATACCTTGGTTCTGTTCAAAACTTAGAATTTTCTTTAAGTAGTTGGTTTCCCGATAGGTTTGAGTCCGAGGACCATGCAATACCTTGGTTTTGTTCAAAACTTAGAATTTTCTTTAAGTTTGGGGGGATTAGCCCCCCGGCCAAGGCGTGGGACGTTGGTTTGGGGGGATTAGCCCCTCGGCCAAGCCCCTAGAACCATCCACGCTACTAACGCTTCGAAGCGTAGCCCCTAATGGAAAAGCGTAGCCCCTAATGGAATTTTATGTTAGGGCACTACGACGGGTTGTTGGAAGTGATGAAGAGACTTTCTCGATCCACCGCCTGTGCCAACGCACAAGCCTTTCCTATAGACGGTGCCAATTGTAAGGAATCAATTTATAACGACCCCAAAATGATATTAGGTTTGCATGTTAAGGGTCCAAACAATAAAATTTGTAGAGCGTGGGCTTGAAAGGATAGGCCTTGGTTATCGGACGGTAGTTAATCATGGTTTCCATAGCGATTTGCACAAGGGTGAACCTGACGTGTTTAACAATAATCTTTTCCGGTACGTCTTGAGTGGCTCCGGTCCCTAGACCTCATCCGAGGAGTTTCATGTTCTTATTATTCTCCTTTTTTAGGACTCCATGGCCTGGGAGACAACTTGTCCCCCCCTCTTTTTGGCACATAAGCCTTCACATTATATAGCCCTTCTCGGTTGATCCTGACCCTCCATCTGTTGATCAGGTAGGTACCTACTCGAATACCTGTCCCATCAGTCGCCTCCCCCTGCTTTTTGTTAGTTGCAATAACCGAAGCCACACTGTTCAGGATTCTTTTCTCATTAATATGACTAGGACGTTTGTGGGCGCATTCAATGCGGAGGTGAAGTATTTACCTAGAACCACCCCCACTCCGTACCCCCATGTGAGTCCCATTCTACTCGCCTCTTCTTCTGGGGGCACTTTGGAGGCTGCCTTTGACGACATGTCGCTCTTCCCTTTGAAGTCTTGGGATGCCGAGGACAGGGTCATCCTCGACTGCATCTCTAGGCTATTTGGTCTTTCATCACTTGTCCTCGGCAACTATTCTCTTTGGCACGAGCTCTGAGTCCTAATGGAAAGTGGGCCGGGTCATAAGTTCTCTGGCCCCACAAAAAATATGAAACGATTATTTATTACAATAAAGATATCATTGCAATAATTTGACCCAAATTATTTTTGTCAATTCTTTGCAATCTATTGCAATAAAATTTGTGAAATAATAGCCTATTGCTACAAGATATTCGAAGTAGTAAATTTTTTATTGCAACAACAAATATACTATTACATCAAAATTGTCATTAAAATATTTAAGGTTTATTGCAACAAATTTTTTTTTTTAGCACAAACCAATTATTTCAAATTTTATTGCAACACTTTGCATAAATTATTGCAATGACTCTAATGTAATTGCAATAATTTTTTTTGTTGTAATAAATAATTTTTTTTTTTTTTGGTAGTGATTTATATATGCTAGTTTTACTTTTTCTCTAGCTCTTCTTCTGTATAAATAGTTTGGTTCTTCTAATAGTATAAGACTACTCTTCTCTTTTATGTAAACAATATTTGTTGGAAAAATAGTATGGAGTGAATAAGAAATTGATATTTTATATATTCACTTGAAGATGTTATTATAAGTGGTGAAAATCCTTGAGTCCCACATTGGAAATAATAGAAAATATGAGCTTTGGGCTGGATATTGGGTTGGGCTTTAGGCATATGTAGACTAGGCCCACTTATCCAATTAATAATAATATTTTATTATTTTATTATTGAGTCAGTTAGACTGTGCACAGCAGTTATCTCTAAAACAGTGTTTCAGTTTTAAGTTACGTATGGTTTTATTGTCCCTTATTCATAAAAAAGAATTTTTTTAGAGAAAACTCTTCCAGTGAAATTTTTGTTCATTCATTTTTGTGTCAAAGAGAGAGAAAGAGGCATTGGGTAGTTCGCAGAGCACGACCTTGTGTGCTTCGTTTTCGTGTTGAAGATCATTTTATCTTAGGAAGCAGACGTCCATGAGTCTCAAAGCACCACAGTGAAAGTGTGAAGGGCGAAATCTGCTTTAAGGAGATTGTGTAAAACCCAAGACTTGATCTCAATTGTTCATCCTTTCATGCATTGTTTATCCTTTCAAGCATCTGGTTTGTGAGTTTTCAATTATTTGCAGATTTCTTATTATTTATATTCATTATTTATTTATTACTTTTGCCTATTATATTTATTTGTATTATTGTTTAATTTTAGATCTGTATATTGTTCCTTTTGCTTTATCACATCAGTAAATTGTTGAAATATATCCAACAATATTTTCTTCTAATTTTGATATATAGGCATTTGATCCAGTAATTCACAAGTTTGGTAATTGGATGATGGGCATATCTATTAGTAATATTTTCTGGCAAAATTTGCCAAACAATACAATTTCAAAAATATTTTCAGCGAATGGCATGTGTTCAAAGTTATTTAGTAAGTTGGACTTTTTTTGAAAGTCGAGTACATCAAAATCGACTTCCTAACAAAAATTAGTTCCAACATGGATTAAAAAAAGAGGATAAAAGCCACATAGGCTATTGAAAGTCGAGCATAAGAAACTCGACTTCCGCTGAAAGTCACGTGTACCAAACTTGACTTGGGGTTGTTGAACGAGGCATCTATGATGTAGACAGTTCCGACGGTGATTAAAGCTCCGACGATAAGTCCTCTGACAATCTGGCCCGCAAGGTCGGCGAGGGAGATGGTGAACCCATTTGGGATTGGAGGAAATGACGCCATTAGGAAGGTGGTGGAGAGCGATAACATGTCGAAGCGGCCATGAAAAGTAATGGTGGCACCGGTAGTGGTTGACGGCTGACATAACATGACGTTGGCGACAGTTCCCGAAGCTGTTTGGACGCAGAGATCGGTGTTTTTGCAGTGACAGAACTTCGAGATCGCCTCGACGACGTCATTTCCGCCTGGGATTTCGAGAATGTACGGGCTTATGGGCTTGTTTTTGGAACCGAGTGGGCGGCCTTTGGGTCGCTGAACCACTTCGATTAAAGCTCCATCAGCGTCGTGTTTGGGCTTTAGGGCTGGTGTGGGCCCACCACCATTGCTTCGGCTCTCATCATCTTCGGAGTGTTGTGTTGTTGTTGTTGATGATGATGTTGGGTTTGGGAGTCGGTGGGGACGTGGAAAGTGTGAGAAAATGGGTTTTGGAGATGATGAAATTTACTACCATGGAAGTCGAGTTTGGTATAGTCGACTTTCAGTGTAAGTCGACTTTATTATGCTTGACTTTCAATAGCCTATGTGGCTTTTTTCTTCTTTTTTTAATCCACGTTAGAACTAATTTTTGTTAGGAAGTTGATTTTGTTGTACTCGACTTTAAAAAAGAGTCCATGTTACTAAATAACTTTGAATACATACTATCCACCTAAAATATTTTTGGAATTATACTGTTTGGCAAAATTTTCCAATATTTTCTTCATGCAGAGGTGTCAATCCCAATGGTATTAGTTAATGCATTTACAGCCAACTTATTTTCTCTTTAGCTGAATTGTATTATTGTGACATGTAACAAGCCACGTGTCAGATTTTATATTTACTATATTTAAGAAAATATCAAATCAGATCAGACAACAAGTTGGTGTTACTTTTATTGTTTATCAAAAAAATCAGACAACAAGACGGTGTCGTTTGATATCTTTTTTATGTGGATTCCATTAGTAACGAATTCAACAGACTGAAAATAGAGAGGTACGTGAATCCGTGTTTCATTTTAAAAGAGGAATTACTATTTAAATAGAAACGTCACCGTTTCTTTACGAATCTATGCTCTCACCTCTTGTTTCATATCAGTGTGATTTAAGTGTAACGACGTCGTCTTATTTTAAGTTTGGATCCTTAATTGCTATAAAAACGGCATCACTTCATTCCTGGATTGACTCTCATGCTCTGCCTGAGTTTTTAGTTTAAACTTTTAACATATCAGTATAAAAGTATGACTATAATTTTGCTAGGACTGAGCACGGTTCTGTTCGGGTCAGGTTCAGATCCAACCCATACACCACCCGGGTCGGGTGAGTAAATTATTTTTTTAAAGGGTGTTATCCTTATTACATTTCTATGTGTATTACTTGACTAATTGTATTTCTAAAAGGAAACCCTCTAGTCTGAAGTTTGTACAGTAAGTGTTTTCCATAAAAGTTGTGTTTGTGGATTGGAGGGAAGTGGTTGTGAATGTGGAGGAGAGAAAAAGAACCCAACACCATTACCATATTATTGTTTACTTCTTTCTTGCATGGGTGTCCAGTATAACTGATAACTGTTTCTTTCTTTCTTTTCTTTCTTTTATTTTTTAAGATAAAGTTGGTTGCCTGCGTGGCCCAAAACCAAAAACCTGTGCTAATTCCATAAATAAATAAATAAAACGTGTGTCATTTTTACTGAATATTATCTTTAAAAAAATACTTGAGAATATAATTAGGAAATAAGTTTTTTTTTATATATGGGTTTGGCCGGCTTTAATAGATGATTTTAGGAAGATTTTATATAATATTTATTAAAAATATACAAAGCTATCAAAATTGTTAGTTACATTTTTCTTTTCTTATTAAAAAATTTTAAAAATATTTCCTAAACCCAATATCTTTGGAGCATCCAATACATCTTTAACTTTTCTTTTTCTTTTTTTCTTGTTTTGTTTCATTTGCCAACTTTTCCTCCCAATATGGTTACATATATAATTCATTCATTCCTTTGAACCATTAAAGATTTGATTTGTATTTTTTCCTTGTTCACCCATATTGCCTATCAAACTGTAACCGATAAAATGCAATCACACTCTCAATATCATTTACCTAAGAAATTTCAATAATATGAGCTTGCATTGACTATGACAGGTATTATATGCCTCAATATTCAACCAATTAACTTTATTAGCATGCAACTTCGAGAAACAATGACCTGTTTTTGTATCGTTAACTACTGATTCCTTCATAAAAAGCAAGCGTTGAAGCAGTCAAATGTTTCTATATTGCTGTAGAGTTGTCACTTGCTTCAAAAGGTGGAAATTGGCAAAGAAAATGTATTAGAAGCAAGTGCAAAGCTTTTTCCTTATTCGAAAGCTCTAATTGTGTTATAGAAGAGGCTAGTGACATCAAGGGAATAATTTTAATTTTTCTAATTTGGAGGAAGGTAAAGACATTGGAAAACAAGCGCTCACATACACAGACATTACACATACATGAGTAAAACAAATTGCATATAAAGTTATTTTATTCAACGAGTAAATTGTTTCCAATAAATGTATATATCCACTTTCCAAATACATGAGTAGGAATGGCCTTGGATTGGATATGGGTATGGTATACCCATACCTAGGGGTGGCAAATGGACGGGTTTGGGGTGGGGCATAATTGGGTTGGGTTTACAAAATCCATTTATCCATTAAAATTCATTTAACTAATTGTTTCTAACCCAAATCCAACCCAACCGAATTATTATGGGTAAATTCCAACCCACCCAATTACCCAATTATCAAAATGTCACTAAAGTAAAAATAACCAAAGCACTCTATTATTCCCAATTCACTATTTATTTATTTATTTATTTTTTCTAGTTTTTGCTAAGTGACATAAAGCAATCAAATTTCTATTAAAAACGAAATAATTACTAATTACTAAACCAATTAAGCAATAAATCAAAACAATTTTTCAATTCTCATTCACCATTACCATTAATTAAATACACTTCATAACACACTATTATACCTAATTAGCTTCTTTTTTCTTTTCTTTTTTCTTTTTTCTTTTTTTTTTTCCCAATTTTAGCTAAGTAATCAATAATCACTAAACCAAATTAAGCATTAAATCGAAGCAAAATTAAAAGAGAGAGAAAGAGTTAATGGCCGGAGGAGAAGACGAAGAGAACTCCGAAGAGAATCCAGAGGAGAAGACGGAGAGAATCCGACGCGTATTTCAACGTCGGAATCACCGACCTCTGCCGGATTCAACACCGATCAAATCCCTCGCACTTCCGAGAACTTCATAGACGATGATGACATCAACATCGACGACGAGGCCGCTGTGGATCCCGAAATCATCCGAGACGAGCCGGAAGAGGTCGAGGAAGACGAGAAAGAGAGGATCTTTTCCACCGATCAGAGGAAGATGAGCCTGAATAAACCTCCCTCCATGACTCAACGTCGCCGATATGTTCTCCGTTGTCATGAACATCGGCATCATCGAGTTCTGAGAAAATGAGGGAAAAATGAAATCCCTCGTGAAAGCCTTAAACGTTTGAGGGCTGAGTTTCTTTTTTTTTGGATAAGGCTGTGTTAAATTTGGGTATATTGTTTTTGGGTTAAATGGGGTTCAATGGGTTCTTAGTTAAAACCCAATAATTACTGGGTCTAGTTGGGTTAATGCTCATTTAACCCAACTAATAATTGGGTGGGTTTGAGTTTAATTAGAATGGGTGAGTTTGGGTGGGCAAATGGGTTTGGGCTTATTTTGTCACCCTTACCCATACCCGATCCAATTATTTTATTAAGTGTAACACATGCAGTTTTAGATCTCAATTGCAATTCATGATATGCAATTCAAAAAAAGAAAAAAAAAGTGACTCACTCAATTGAAAAATTAATCATGTGCTTTATCATTAGTTGTGGTCCTTGTGGTGGATAAGGGATTCCGTCATCTTTTACATTGTCAAGCCCAAAATGTGGTTTGCTTCTTTTACATGATTGCAAAGATCCACATCAAATAATGAAAACCCCGAAGATCAAACTGGAGAGGAAAGAAACACTACTATACGATGTTGAAACCATCTCTCGGGCTAATATCATACAAATCAATTAGGACCCACAATTGGATTCCAATCGTTGCAAATCCTTAAACAATTGAACTTCTAGTCCCAGCTATCCATTCATAAACTCATAGAGCTCTAATCTATGAGTTTATGCCAAATGGATCTCTTGAAAAGTTCATATATGAAGATTTTTGCACAAATGTTGATTGTCAATTGGCGTGGGAAACATTATACAAGATTGCAGTTGGCATTGCTTAGGGATTAGAATACTTGCATAGAGGTTGCAATACATGAATCTTGCATTTGGATATAAAGCCCCACAACATTTTTTTGGATGAAAATTTTGCCCAAAGATTTTAAATTTTGGCCTTGTAAAAATATGCTCTAAAGAAGAGAGCATCATATCAATGTTGGGAGCAAGAGCAACGGTAGGATATATAGCTCTAGAACTATTTTGTAGAAATTTTGGAGGGGTCTCTCAATAGTCAAATGTCTACAGTTATGGAATGATGGTTTTAGAAATGATTGGGGAAGAAAGAATATTGATGTTAGCATTGATTGTTTTAGTGAAATATATATTCCACGTTGGATTTACAAACGTCTTGAACTAGATGAAGAACTAGGATTGCAAGGCCTCATTAACAAAGAGGATGAAGAAAGTGCAAGGAAGATGATAACAGTGAGTTTGTGGTGCATACATATTGATCCCTCAAACTAGCCATCAATGAGTAAAGTGGTAAATATGTTGGAAGGAAGCCTTGATTTCTTGCAAATCCCTCCCAAGCCTTTCTTGTCTTCTCCACCAAGAACTCTAGTAGATTCTTCATCTGCAATGATTTTGTTATGATATGTCTCTATTTTGTCCAAAAGTGCATTTCTTCTTTTGAAGGAAACCTAATGTGTCGGTGTTAGTGAAGATCTTTGTGAATTATTTTGATTTTGAGCTTAAAGATGAAGAGCCTTTAATTATTGTTTACAATATGAATATTTGGCATGATGGCTTTTACTATTATAAATTATATCATTATATTATTTTGGGTGTGTTTGATTGATATTATTCCTTTTTGAGGTGGACAATCTTTTTCTAAATTATATTATGGTACGTTATATATATATATATATATATATATATATATATATAAAGAGAGAGAGAGGGAGAAAGAATCCTATACACCAAATTATGAAATTACACAAAACCACTCCCTACATCCAATTTGTATATCCTTTATTCAAAAGTTTGCAAAAACTACTGTTCTCTTTGTTAAGTTATGATTTCCATAACGTCTATGTTGACATTATTCCATGATAAATTTGTTGTAAATTCCATGATTTTATTTCTTTGTATTTTGTGAGATTTATTGTAATGCATATAGTCATAAGACGGTGAAGATTTGCTTAAGATAGCTCATTTGGCAACTAGTTGGAGACTGGTTGGCAACTGCACCAGGTTTCCATACATTATGTGAGGAGCACTTGTTGTGATTCATCAAAATTTAGTTATCCTAGTGGCTGGCAATTGGCTCACGGGTAGGTCGATCCACCAATGATTCGCCAGGCACTTTGAATAGTTGGATTTTTTGTGTGACATTTCCTCTCCTTCACCCACACTATATATAATCTCATTACCCATAAAATTTTGAGGCTAACAAATAGAAACCCTAGAAATATTAAGGGTTTTATAAAACCCAACTTTTAGAGAGAGTTTTTCATCCTTAAGTGAGAATTCCTTTGTAGTCTTCTCTCTCTCTCTCTCTCTCTCTCTCTCTCTCTCTCTCTCGTTTATTCAAGAGTCAATTCGCTCTCAAACTCAAAAGCTAAATAGAAAGTGGGTTTGTGGTAATGAGTTTGCTAGGTTGACAACTCGATGCAACTGATTTGATGCTGTCATTTGTGGTGGTTAATTTATGCATTAGATGCGGCTATTTATGTGGGTTTTGGCAGAAGGAACCATGGGTTTGCGGTGATGGGTTCAGGATTGACAAGCTTTATAAGTTCTGGCAATGATAGGTCTGGATACCTCAAATGTGTGATGGTTGGGTGGGTTTGTTGAGAGTTTTGAGGTGTATTTATTTTAATTATTAAAACAACAAGGAGTCGTTGCTTTGTTGGATGTAAATAAATTATATAAAAATAATTATTTAGATTATCTTTTTAATATGATGTATTGTGAACAGAGGAATGAGATGTAAGTGGATTGTAAAGTAGAAAAAGTAACTTTTAATGAGGTAAAATAGGAAAATTTTAGAAAATTGGATGTGCATACTTCTAGTTTTGTAAACTTCAACTCAATTTCAAAGTGAATGGTTACTTTTTCTATTTTAATTATTTTGTTTTACATCCAATTATCATAGATTCTTTTTTTTTTAGATGAGAGAGAGAGAGAGAGGTTTAAATACAAATATGAGAAGTTTTACAAAGCTATAATGCTCTCCAAATTTGTTGAGCACTGATATGATTTGCAAACATATTTTATAATGAATTTTTTAAAATACGTGAAATACATTTTGCATGTTTATTGATATATCAAACGCAAACTAAGGTAAAGTTACGCTCATAAAAAAAGATATTTTTGCCGTATGGTCAAAGATACGAACATATCATATCTCTCTAAAAAAAGATGTTAAAGTCAAAGATACGACACGGTATTATTATTATGAATTATTATACTGAAATAGATATAATATAAGAAAAAGCTTTAGCAATTTTTTTTTTTTTTTGGCTTACATAAACTTTTACTATACTGTACTGTTATTATTAACCAGTCGCTAACCCGTGCGATGCACAGGAAAATTAATAACTAAGTTCTAAAATAGTGTTATTTATTTATTTTTAATAATGTTAAATAATGCATGAGTATTTATAAAAGTTTAAATCTCTTAAAACACTATACCAATATGGGAAATTCAATTGCTTTGTTCTAACCAAGCACAAAGTTAAAAACAACATCTAACTTTGTATAACTTATTTGTACCTTTAGTTAACAACCTCAAACTACTGGTAGGCATCCTACATCTATTATCAATTGCAGCCTTTCTTTCATGAACTTTAAGGTCTCTATCAATTTTTTTAACATAATCCCTTCTATTATTCAGTCTGTTTGCAAAATCCTGATAATCCTGGTTGTTTATTCCTTGTTCTTGTCATCATCAATGTTGCTTAAAAAATCACATTTAGGAGTATCATTTGTAAAGTCATATATGGTGCAATTAGTAAACAGTAGAAAGGGAGCACAACATGCAAACACAAGAATGCTTAACATATCTTTATATAAACTACATCCATTTAAATAAATAAATAAATAACATATTAAAAGAAAATCATTAAGGACCTTGAACTTGGTGAACTAAGGTTATAATGTTATTACATAATGTTATTCATTAGCCCTGTCTCAGTCTTGTGTGCACTACAAGCATCTAATTGTTCATTAGTAGAAACTCCATCTCATGTAGACCAGGCATTATAAAAGTATACATCCTCAGTCTTGTGCCCTTTGAAAGGTAAGAGAAATACAAAAGAAACTCACCAATGCAACCCTTTTCACCTTAACTATCAAAAGAATAAAAGTTAGACAACCTTAAGCTAAACTCTCTCAATCAAAAAAGGGGAAACATTGATGTGATATTCCTTTTTGTTAAAAGGAGAATAAACAGAATAAATATTCCAAAGTAAAAATTAACCTGAAAGATTCCATGTCGCTGATGAGTAGTATAATTAGTCCAGTTCATCACCAATCAAAATGAGAAGCCATCTTTCTCCTTAAAATTCATAAGCTGCAATAAAGGAGTTGTTATACATTCTCTAAATCCTATATATTATAATCTATTGTAAATTGGAAAGAGATATATTCTCCTGGAGATTCAAGATACGATGAGAGGGAAAACTATTATCAAATTTGATGGAAATGAAAAAGAATATCATAACATTCTTAGGTAAAACTAAAGCATACAGTTTTTTGGATAGAAATTTCATGGTGTGAAATTTCATCAACAAATTCAGAACTATTGATTCAAAACCTAACGATAATCATTCATGTTGACTTCTAAAAGTTCTACAAAATGACAATGTTACAATAGCAAAAAAAGAAGCAATGTCAATAAAAAAATGTTCAAGCTTAAAGAAAAATTAAAATTGAAGTCATATGGACTTACCCCTCCATGTGCAAGAGCAATGGCCATGATAGTTGCAATTGACCACATATATGAGACAAATAACTTTTTATTAAGCAATACCCATCAAGGTTTGCAGCAAATTGAAGAAATTTCGTTCAACATAAAGCAAGAACCATCCAAAATTACAATGAAAGAAGTCCTCAACTCAGAGATAAATAGCAATACAGAAACCCCACTTACTTTTCCTTAAAATAATCTTTCATTAAGACCAAGCCATATGTAATTGATAGTAACACCAAAGGCCAACTAAACATAAAATATACCAAACAAATGAGGGTTCCTTGTTCATGAAAATTGTTCTGTAAGGCTTCCAATTCAAACAAACATTTGGCAATAAAGAACAATACTTTTTACCAGCCAAATTACTTTTGACTACCTAATTGAAATATGTGAATAAAATACACAAAGAAAATAAATGAAACACATTTATTTTGCTTTCTAATGATTTACAATCAAAAAATAAAATTGTTGGAAGCAAGCCACAATACATGTAAATAGGGAAAATATAAAAAAAAAAATGAAAAACTATACTTAACATAGAATTGCACATTTCCATCATAATGCAGATCACCTTATTGAATTGTTTATCAAATCCATTATTTCACTATGTTCGAAGTAAAGACATATATAGTCTCTAAAACATAAAATAGCTCAAATCACGACAAATCTATTATTTTTTCTCTATTTTTTTTTCTTTTTTGGTTCTAAATTGATGAATCAGAGAGAATATGGTATTATTTGAGTCCAATAAAAGAAAGACCTATATGAGTCCAACAATAGAAAGATACTTTGGTTTGCAAAGCTTGAATTTAGGACCTACCCCAATCCAACCCCACCGTTTTGTCACTGGAATGAACCAAGAAGCAAAGGCTATAAAGATATTAACTTACCTCTCGGCACAGAGGGCATTTTCCTTTAGGCTCTACTGACTTTAACTTATCAACAATTGACACTGATGCAGATGAGCAAGCACACATGTAGCAAAATATATGGCCACAAGTGAGGGAATATGGATCAAAGACTGTGTCCTGTTAGGGGAAAAAAATCAAATAAAACCAATTAATGAAGGGCCTCACTGAATAATGACAGAGCACTGTCCCTCCATAAAACTAATAATCATGGATGTTTTACACTGACCAAATATGATTCTTTAAAACTATATGATAGGAGAGAACTGAATCCAAACACAGTGCGTTGGAGCCTGAATATCTAAAACCCAACCATATTATTGCATTGAGGCCAGAAGGGAAATTTATAATAAAGCACAAGAGTTAATATTAGGAAGCAGATAGGGCCTAAGCTATTTCATGATCAAATTTGTGTTTTAAAAAGGGATCTTAATAAGGCTTTCAGTATTGGTAGTGAATGTTTTGTATTAGAATCAAATAAATCTTATCATAAAACATAAAACTAAAATTGACCCTAGTATGTTATCAATCCAATGAATCAAACCCATATAAGCCATTCAGACAATCAAATCCAACACAGTGGTTACTTTCATACTTTAAAAATAATCACTTTTCCACTAAGTAACCCCTGAACATATAACTGAAATTAATAAAACCCACTATGGGCTCCAAACCCATCAATCTAAGCTAATCATTCAAAAGAAACACTCCCAAATGAAACCCTAAATCATATTTAACAACCAAAAACGAAACCCTAAATCATATTTAACAACCCAAATTATAGAACAAAATAATAAATAAATAAATAAAAAAGTCTCAAAATCAAAAAATTTCTGCCATTAAAGGAGTGGGAGGCTAGCACCCGTGGACTATAGTTTAGGGGTTTGAGAATTGAGAGAGGTAGAGAGAATGGAAGAGCCAAAGAACCAAAAACGAAACCCTAAATTATAGAACAAAATAAAAAACTTACCGGTAATGTTTGCAGAGAGAATCTGGTCTGATGGTAAAGTCTCAAGATGTTGTCAGTGCTCAAAGGTGGAGATCAGTGATGCCTTCTTTCTATTTCGGACTTGACAGTGTGGGGATGGCTTCTTGGCAAGATTGATTTTCAGTGTTGGGTTTTGGGGAAGAAGAGGGTAGAGAAATAGAGAAGAGATAGGAACGGCAGGGGTCTGTGTTTTGAGGAAGAAGAAGGCTGGTTTTGTATTTATCGGGTTTTGGAAAAGACTTTTTTGTGTTTTTTTTTTTTTTTTTTTTTCATAAAAGATTTTTTTTTATTTATGTTTTTTTTTTAAATATTATACTGACGTGAAAAATTATGGGAGTTTCAAAAGTTTCGGTTTTATATATATATAGATTAATCAACACTTTTTTTTTTTTAACCATTCGATAATTGATAAAGGAGATTTGAATATTAGACATTTTCATTAGAAATTTTAACAAATGTCCTTTAAACTATAAGATTCTTGACTAATAATTTATGTTATCAAATGAGGGCAAGGGGTAGGGTAAAATAAAGATAATTTGGTCTTGGATGGTGATATTTGGCAATATCACAAAATTACATGTTGTATGTACACATACAATTAAAAATTATGGTGACAACACATTATATCGTAGTTGTTTTTATAAATTACTTGAATATAATTATTGAAAAATTGTACAAATTTGTGAGTTTCAATTAGTTTAATTGGTAAAATTTATAAATTAAAATTTTATCTTATTTATAAAAGAAACAATTCCTTTTATTTTTATTTTTATAATTCGTCAATAATTGGTATAGGAAAATTTAAATCTCGGATATTTTCACTAAAATGCTATTAAATGGAGAAATTATTAGGTCCATTAGGAGGATTGCTGAAGCAATCCCCCTGATTCTTTTAACCAATAAAATACTATCATTTATGTAAATGTGATATCACCTAATGGTTTTTAATTTTTAATTTTTGTATTGATTAAAAATCTAACTCATACATTTGTATAAATAGTATTATTTCTTTGGTTGAGAGGGCCGCTTAAACAGTCCTCTCAATGTATCTAATAATTTCTCCAATACGTGCGGGTTAAAATACAAAATTCCCCACAAATTTCCTTTAACTAAAATTTTAGATTATGGAAATGAGTTTCGCAACTTCGAATGACTTAATAATTATAATTAATATATTTATATTTGGATTTTATAGCCTTTGTTAAGATCTTGATTTGACGTGCGGTATAGTTAAATTGACGCACTTGATCGTCCTAGTATGGCTTCTTGTCATATTTCTATCTATTTGCTAGCTGGGCTTGAACCTTATTTTAAAGCGTGATAGGGTTTTTTTTTTTACTTATTTAATACTTTTTTAACTTGATATATATTTTTTTGTTTTAAATATACAATGGTAAATAATAGTGGATTTTAATCTTCACATTTTATTTAGTTAGTAGGTAATGTGTAAGTTTCAGGAGATTCTAGTTAAACAAATATTGGAGGTAAGAGCATTCTTATCAAACATGTCAAAAAATATAGCATTTAGCATCTCAAAACTCAATTTTATAACATATAACACACCACTTTACAATACCAACTATATCAATACTTCTATTTTTTTTACCATTTCATTTAAATAATGTTTCTTTATTATTTTTCAATAATTTTTTATTTTTCCTCTCTCTCCTGTCTCTCTCTCTCCTTTGTTTCTCTCTTTCTCACAGCACCGCCGGCACCACAATACCTACCACAACCACCACTAACAAAAAAAGAAAAAAAAAATCACAACAGAAAGACACCTCCACATCCACATCGACCCACAACCACCACATCCACTCACCACCACCAACCACAGCGGAAAAAAAGAAAGAAAGAAAAGAAACCTCCACCATCGCCGCCACCAGCAAACCCACACGGACACCACTCATCGGCAAAGCACAAAGAGAGAAGAGAGAAGAAAGAAGTGAGAGAGGAAAGAGAAAGATAGAGTAAAGAGAGAGCGTTGAGTGAATAAAAAAAAAAAAAGAAATCGGCTTGGCTTGATGCTCTAGCTTGGGTTTCATCAGAGAGGGAGGCAGAGACGTTGAGCAAAGAGAGAGAGAGAGAGAGCAGAGAAATGGTGAAACAGGGGACGGGAATAAGAAAGACAAAGAAGAAAAGAAAGTGGGCCCCACTGAATAAAAAAAATAATATACGGTTTACAATTGGTGAACAGTGTTGTCTCAAATACGAGATTGCACTATTCATCAATTGCAAAAATTATACCATTTAAAACATTTGATGGAGCAAGCTTTTGGGTTAAAAATGCTAGAAAAATAAGATTTTTAGCATTTGAAAGGTTTGATAAGAATGCTCTAAGCCAAAATCTTTTTTTTTAGTGATTTTTTTTTCATATACACTATTACCCAAAAATTACATACTCACTTTTTTGCGTAGAACTCACAATTTATTGACTTCAAAGTCACGAGTTCAATAGAAAAAAAAAGTGAGTATATATACTTTGTGTGTAATGGAATGTGCAAACTAATTATTACCCAATTTTTTTATCTATGATCCATAATAAATAAATGTTTTCCTATATTGTATTGGAGACGAGAAAATAATAGAATAGATTGAAAGAGATTTTTATTGAACATTCCATACAATTTCATGTTTGAGAGTTTAGTAGAAGGAAAGGAATGAAATACTTAGAAATGAATTGTCATTCCATTCTACTCACCCTTAATAATTCTTCTCAAAAGTAAAAAAGAAATACCCATTTCTCAATGAAATTAAGGTAAAATATTGATTTTGTCTTTATTTTGAGGGGAAAAAAACCTGAAGCAAGTGATAGTAAAATCAAATATTTTTTCTTTCTATTTTATTTTTATAAACTCCCAGGAATTATTGGAAAAATATAAAATTTATCATTAAGTTCCATGCCTTTCTTTTACAATTACGCATTTCATTCCATATAATTTTTTTATAAACCCTCAAATGTAGTGTCAAGTTTAATACTCATTTCCACACTATAAAAAGCTAGTCTATACTAAAAAACCCCCGCTCTAGGTCACTTGTACTGGCGCTTTTGAAAGCACTGCAACATATATGGTCTATAGCGGTGCTTTAAATGATGTACCTATTGCCAGTGCTTTCGGGAGCTATAATGGCGTTTTTGAAGCACTGGGATAGCCTGTATTTTTGTAATGCCACTCTCTTTTTTCCCCTTTAATAATTCAATATTTACGATGTGTGAGTGGGATTTGATGTTGGTCTTTTTTATTGGAAATATTAGAAAACATCAATTAAACTATAAGACTCTTGACAAACTCATTTTCACACTTAAATAAGCCTATATTTCATACTATTATTTAGAGATTAGAGTGGTTTGTCCCATAGAAGAAAGTAAGAGCATGAGAGAAAAAAAAAAACCTACCAGTGTTGCTTGTGCTATTAATTTCTTTAAATTTTTTCATGGCATCTAAAAATTTATCCTTAAACCTTAAATATTTTTAGGAAAATTATTCTCATACACTCATTAGTGTACATTATGGTCACACAACGTTCATTATTTCACATGCTATGTACACAATTTCTATTTATCTTTATTTTAAAATGAAAATGGATGACGGATGATGTAGAATAGAGAATATGTAAGAATAAATACCCATATTTATGGCTTATTGGTGTTCAAGTATATTTCTAGCATGAGTTGGTTAAATCTACAAGTCTCTTAGCATTAGAAAAAAATATTTTAAAATTCAGTAAAGTCAGGACATGTACAACAACAACGACAACAACAAAAAAAGGCAGAAAATTTTTATATAGAGCGAGATATTTCTACATGCAAAAGTCCGAATCGATGCTTACGCTAACCATTCCAAAAAAAAAAGTGAAAGACAAGTAAAGAGAAACGAAAAAGACACAAACAACAACATTACAAAAACGCAGCAAGCTGTGTTTTCCTACCATAATTAATATCTACATTCATATTTGAAAGTTTTATTTTTTGGAAACTTTGGCTGAAGTTTCTAGCTAGTGGATTGAAGTCGAATTTCTCTGTTAAACCTCTGAATAAACTCCTCTACTCTTCTGTTCAGTTCCTCATCCGACATAGTTGAAAACTCATTTTCTTCATTCTTTTCAGTCTCTGAACTCCTTGTAATAATGTTCTTGCTCTCGTCTATCACCACCCTTTTGGCTTGCTCCGACTTACTTCGACGATAAGTTTTTGCTTTAATCTTTTCTCGTAAATCTTCACTAGGCTTTTCGGAATCACTTTTGATAACAACTTGCAAGTTTCTTTCAGGGAAAACTTGTACTTCTTGAACTATTACTTCTCTCTTTTCTTGAAAACTATCGACCTTTTGCTTAGGAGTGCTTTGCTTAACAATTTTTTGGTATTGTGGAACGAAGGATGGAACATTTTTCACTTGGGTACGCTTCACGTACTCTTGGTAAAGGTCTTGTTTCTCATTGGATGAGGAATAGGCTCCATAGTCAACGGCAATGATGAGTATGAGAGTGTTGGAAAGGAAAAACCAAAACTTGGTGTTATAGAAGAGAGCGGAAGGAGACAAGTTGAAGATATATAAGACAGAAATGTAAATAAAAATGGAGAAAAGAGAGGCATAGAAAGACAAACCCTTGGCTTTTTGAGGATAATTTTTGGAAGAAATGTACGGTTTGATTGAATCTTCCACTAGATTTGGTGGTGTTTTGGCCATGTTTAGAAGATAAGGAAGAGGTCAAGACTAGAGGGTTTGTGGGGGTAAGTGGGCCTTAGAAGTTAGAGCTCTCTTGCCAAGGGAATTTTTCGGTTTATAAATTTGAACTTGGTGGAAGTACGAAGAATAATTATATAGGGGTGATTAGGGTGCCTAATAATTGAATGACTTCAATTACAAATATCCCCTCTTCTAAACTCCGAATTTACTACCTTGTCCTCACCAACTTTTTTTATGTTTTGGTTTTGATAATGGCTATTGGCAGAACAATTTTGGCTATTTCAGTAGCTTCTCAAGAACAATATTGTAATTTTTAAGTAGATTTCAATTAATTAAATTAGTAAAAAAATTTGTGGTTGATTAAAAGACTTAGATTAAATTCATATCTTGTGTACATCTACATTAAAAAGAAATCAATTAATGCCCTAATTTGATAATAAAATCAATTATCACATAACCAGCGTTATAGTTTTAAATTATATCAAATCTAATTATATTAGAGAAAAATATTTTTTCACACTCCTTTATACCTATTATTTCATATCAATAATTTATAATTAATGCAAAAATATCTACATTTACACATAAAAGTGAAAAGAAAAATAGATATAATAAAACAGATTATAAGAGTATAAAAGTCTAAATATTACATGGAAGATTGAAACAGCCAAAAGAATTGTGGTAATAGCTTGTCTATGGAGCCAGAGTGGTTGTAATCGACAGCTAAATAAGCCAAATCTTAAAGTAAGTCAAAGAGCAAATACCAAGTCATCACAACACGGCAGCATGATATGACACGGGGCAGTTGAGCATTTCATTAACATTTTGTGGTGATTATGAAGTATATAACTATGTATATCTAAGAGTTTTCCGTGTAGTCTTTTACTCATTGATTAAAGGTTTGAAGATGATTACCAACTAAGATGAGCTCTAGCTCCTTCTCAACAAAAAAAAAAAAAAGATGAGCTCTAGTTCTCATGGCGTGTCTTTGTCTCTACAAGTGTTTCCAGTCATGATTATATCAAAATCCAATAATCCAAAATAAGAGGATGATATCTTCTATGAAAGTCTTGCAAAACCTCCCTGATCTTAGGCTTATAATTATGATGGGGTTGGAGGCCGGTGCTTCGCCTTAAATCACAGTCTTACACATGGTCTTACACATATATCACTCAACGTAAAATTGGGACCAACAATTAATTAGTGGATCGCTTGTGCATAGCCGCCAAGTGTTGGGTACTAGTTAAATCAAGCTTGATTGTTGACACGTACGTGAATGGTTGATCAAAGATGTTGACATAACTCTTTTAAGATTTCTGAGACATGGAAAATTAAATTTTCGTTATCATACAATAATTTATGTATTTATACACACATATAATATTGAGAAATCATCTCAATAGTTTGGTCTTTTTGCTTGTGTCCGAAACTCACTTTTCTATCCTGTGGGTGCATTGAAAAACAGAAAAATCTTGCTTGATCTCCCTGTCCAGTGTCGCTGGCTTGCTCTCTTTATTTTTCTATTACATGTTCAGGGAACAAAAACTCATGGGTGCAACACGAAAACAATGGTGGCACTTTCTGATTGGTTGCTTTTCTCTCACTCTTGCATGATACATTGATACGATTGCGTATCCTATTTGATTATTATCAACCCTTTTATTTTAAGAATCAATTATTACTAACCCATTTATCATATTTATATTTGTAATAACGAGAGGAATACTCCAAAGACAGCGATCTAGACAAAGACGTGTTTCGTGTGCGGGGTTAGTATATAGCTCTGATAACGGAAGGAATGCCATGATTTATGGTCCAAATTTTGGATTCATGATTTTGGTTCAAATATTATTATTTTACAAGGCATAAGGATCATATGATTGATGAAAATTTTAATGGAAATCACTGTGTTTTTTGACTCAGGTTACGATTAAATATTTTTTGACTAATACATACATGCTTAAAAAAATGATAATCATTGTTATCTAAAAAATAATTATCTTTCCTCAGAAGAAAAAAAAAATTTAAACGTTTGCTTGTAGTTGAAATACGACCTATTTGTGAAGAATTTTCGCAAGCTACAACTTTCATCAAATCAATTTGTGTTATTTTAGTTCTTGCAGGAGCCAAGTTGTAAATTCTTGAATATTGTATGCGTCAAACTTCTTGTCACAGCATTTTTTTTTTAAACCAAAATTTCTGTACAATGATTACACTTAACTAAACCTTACTATATGTCTCTCGGGCAACAATTTAACACTCAAACAAAAGAGCTAAACAACAGTTTGTATGAATTTACAAGAAAATACTGACACTCACTTGGGATATATATGCCTTAATCAAAATCAACCTTCGAGGCTACAAAGTACACACAAAAACTGTTATCCGACTACACACTATGTTTTTTTCTTTTTCACATACCATTGATCACACCCTGAACATCTATAAAAGGATCACATGCAGGAAATAACCGTCAATAGCAATTTGATAACTGCCTTCTGGGACTTCCCTTGGGACACAACTGCTAACTGTCTTAGAATCAACAAGACTAAACCTAATAACTAACTACTTGGTAATTACTTTAATTACCATGATATTGCCTCCTGCATAACACATATCCATTGCGTGTCCTCTTGATAGTCCAAACAAACTACCCTATACTATACTCAGCTATGGTTCATGCATACTAAGAGCAAGTTTAGCATCAGCTTGTAGCATTAACTTTTATCTTTTAATTTTTATGTACAATTTTTTAAAATCTCAATTTTTTTCACTTTTTTCGGGATATAACTTTAACATACTTTCAGCAAAAAACTTTCAAGAAGAAATTAAATAAATTGTGTTAGGTTCTAAAGTGTAGGACTTTATGTATTTAGAACTCTAATTTGTATTGTTGGCAAACCATGATCAAAACAATGTGTTTAGAAGTGTTTAAAGCTAGCTCAAAGTTGTATGTCAATGTAAAGTTGGAATCGAGTGTAAAGCAAAAAGCATTGTGGCTTTCGGCCTGGCTCGATCGATCGAAGCTTAGGCTCGACCGATCGAAACTCGGGCAGATCGCTTTTCTGCAGAATTTTCCAACTCAGCCCTAGTTGTTTTAAAACGTTTTTAGGGTTTTTTATTTGTCCTAAGTATAAAAGGAAAACTCTAGCCACGTTTTAGTGTTGCTCATATTGCGGTTTGTGTAAATCTCTTGTGAGATCTAGAGGAATTTTCCTTTACACAAACTTTGGGTTTTCAAGGAGGAGATATTCTCTACACCTTGATGATCAAAATAGTTGCTGCCATTAAAACTTAAAGAATACACAAGCGGGGGTGCTTGTAGCTGGTGGGAATCCAAGAAAAAAGAAGTCCGTGGATTCGGAGCTTGCACGTGGTCGTGTCAGTAAGTTTTACTTGTTGGTAGCATTAGGAAGTTGAGCGAGGGTGCTTGTAAGTCCTTTTGTATGAACTTCGATTCTTTCAAGATAGTGGATTCAAGTTTACCTTGAGGATAGCTAAGTCAAATCCTTTCCAGGTTTTTATCAGTTTGGTTTCCTGGGTGATCATATCGTGTGTTATTTATTTTCCGCTGCTTTGCATGATTTGATCTTTATTATTGTGATAACCTAGACTTGTTTAATTGGACTAAGTAACAACTTGGCTAATTACCTAAGTTTAATTAATTGTTTAAGGGGTCTTAAAACCATCAAATTGTTTTCAAACGGACACTAAATAAATGGCTTAGCTCGTGCCAGTGCCACCTTAAAAGGTTGCCACACAGCGGTTCAACATAATCACCATCTATATGCAACCTAGTCACTTTTTGTCATGCAAACCGCAACCCAATCGTGATTTTCCTACATTAACATAACATGCCACTCACTAAGGCGGTCCAACCCTGTCCTGTACATTAATAGCAGAGTCATTGCATATTAGCCTGCAAACTGCCAAGCCCTCTAGGACACACCACTACACATATTGCCTACAAAAGATACACTCGTGTGTAACTTACGAGGTCATGATCACGATTCCAACATAATCACAGAACCACGATCACTATGCCAAGATAGCCAACTTATGTAAGCATGCAACACAAGGAGGGACATCACAACTTCTTGCTGCCGAAAACAACTTGCTCAGTCTATGGCATGCCTCTCACATGCCTATAGGCTAGTGTGGTTGGCATAGGTGCAAAGTGCCACCGCATGAAATCACCCATCTAGAAGATCAAGGGTCTAACAAATCACCCCATTGAAAACGCCGAACATCCTCATTGGTAGGGTCTCATTTGTCAACACATTATCAATCACCGTAACATAAGCTCCCTTCACTTTTGCTTTCCTGTCCCAAATTCCTAATTCAATGTGCAGACACAAAACAAGGATACTTTTCATCCATGATCATCATTCCACCAAGAAAATGATTGGATTACTGTCTTCGCTCACTAATCAAGAAGGCAATACCCAATATGGCTTCAAAATCCTCTAACCAAACCACAAAGAAATCAACATTACCAAGCAAATTTCTAACTCAAAATTGCACTTCATAAGCAATACCAAAAATTGTTTGTAGTTGTGATTTTATTACCTTCACTTTGCTTGGACACTTGTTGACTTGAACCCCAAGTGAAGCAAACATTTTCTTAGTGACGAAATTGTGAGTAGCACCCATGTTAAACAAGATCAGAAAATAAAGTGATGAGTTCAACCCAACTTGAACAAAAATCAAACCAACAAATGTCCATTGAATTAGGCTTAAATTAGGATCACCAATCACAAATGAATTCTCACGTCTGAAATCAATCAAATCATTTTCTGCATGCATTGAAGTGGAAAACAACAAACCACTTGCATTTGTAATTCCATTTATCCCCAAGACTGCAAACTCGATCGATAGAAAGTTGAATAACTTGTCTTACATCTACTTGATGTCCAACATCAAATAACTGAACTATTTCACATAATCTCACAGTTTTAGTGCGTTTTATATTTTTCAAGCTAGGAGTCTCTAACAACGCACGCAAGCAGAGTTGCAAAGAAGGAACAATTCCTTCAATCCTTCTTTAAGGCATTCCACAAAGAAATGTTTTTTCTATTAGCATTTTGATCTTCTTCCACTTAAGTACTCGGCCAAAATTTGGTATAATTGATAAGATATAGTCATCTTTTCCCCATGTAGCACACGAATAGCCTCGAAACTTTTACCTTTGTGGACACCTCTCTACCACTAAGAAACCTATAAATTGCACTTTTCAACAAAACCAATTAAATTTTAAAGCATCTTGTTGCTCTTTTGACAATAATATCAGTTTCATGTCCAATGATGTAGCCAACTCTTCAGTCTTCTGTAAGGTCACATCTACATGATCTACCAAAGAACTCTTCAAGTACAATGTGTCTGCCACAGTAATGTCCAACCTTTCACAAATAGAACTTAACCATTCTTGTGCAAGATCCCCAAGAATGGCTTCCAACCGAACCATGCTTTCTCAATACTCTTGCAAAGAACCACCAATCATTATTTGGAAACCATGCTTTGGCCTACGTTTGGATTGTACTAAAAATGAAAGTTTTGCATTTTTTGTGTGGTCTCATGCACTGTTTACGGGACTCGCAAGTACGAACTTCAGCAAACATTTCTTTAAAACTGGGTTCTACAGCATTATTCACACATTTAAAAATTATTTTACTACAGTGTTTTTAGTTTTCAATTTTCAATTTTCAACAATAAATGATATTCAAACAAACCCTTGATATAAAAACCATCACAAGCCAGATTTTTCACCTTAAGTTTATGCCTAGCTAGCTACTGATGGCATTAAGGAATTTTTATTTAATTTTAGGCTAAAATACTATATAACCCTTCAAGTTTAGGATCATTCTTTCTAAATCGGTTTCTTTGACTATGAAATTTGTAATTTACACCCTTAAGTATTACAATATTATCATTGATGTGCCTTTTCTATCAACATCATCTAGAATCTTTTCGTTAATCCACCCAAAAATGATCATTTTGAACATTAAAAATAATAATAATAATAATAATAATGTTGTCATCTTTTGGTCAATTTAACAGCGAAAATGTTACTAAACCATAACAAAAAAGGCACATTAATATCATTATGCAAATTTTAAATGGCAAGGGGCCATATTAAGAGTGAGCCCAAATTTAAAGGGTGTAAACTATATTTTAGCCTAAATTTTGCTATAGTTTTGAGAGTATTTAAAAGAATACGCATATGTTTTTAGCCTAAAATTTTTTTTCCCCCAAAAAAAAAAAAAAAAAAACTTTAAGTTGTCTAAGATAATTCAAAAATTCAAATTTTCTTGTCGCACGGCAAGAGTACAAAATGATTGTCGAATGTAATTTCCCTAGCATTAATTTGGTCTAGTCTGTTAAATTAAGTGTGCATTTGGATTTTTTTTTTTATAACTTTTTAGTTTATTTGAATATATGACTTTTTTAAAACCTTACTTTTTGTTAGATATAACTATACTTTTACCTATTTTTAGCAAATTAATATTAGCAAACCAGTAAAATGCTTGTTAGGTTTGGTGTTGGCAAATCTATATCAATGTATTTTGTTGCGAGTTGTAAGCGTAAAATATCAAGTACAAGTTTAAGTCCAAGACATAACTCAAGAAAAGGAAATCACATGAATTTCGATTGACCCTTGCCCTTTTTTCGATCAATCAAGATCAAATTTTTGATCCTCAATCAAGACATATGAATCCTGATTTTTAAGCAGGTTGTTTAAGTCAATTAGTGTCTAGGAATCACATCTATACATAATAGTGGAATTGTGGAATCACATCTATACATAATACTGGGTAGCAGCTAGGAATATGAGTATATTTTAATTGTAAATTGTAATACTTTAATTCTAATAGTAAAATTTTTATCGGGGTTAGATAGTGATTTTCCTTGAGTATGCATTTATAGGTTTTTCACATTGTAACTTCATGTTGTGTCATTTGTGTGACTATTGATTTATTATTTTATTTGATGATGTGCTTTAATTTGTGGTAATTAACCAGAATTGAATCGAATATATAACTGATTAATTAATCAAATTGATTTAATTTCACATAAAATCATTAAGAGATCTAAACTTCTTATCAATGTTAATCTAAACTCATGCTAAGATTGACACTAGCTTTAGATAATACTTGAACTTTTAGCTAGAATCAATTAATTTTTTACCAAATTTATATATATGAATACAATTAAATAACATTACAATCATAAATTATTTAATAAAATTTTTATAAATTATTATTATAATAAATTTTTACTGATTCTCACCTAATTCCGTTAGTATCATTACTTTTTTATTTATAAAATAACGTATAATTTTGACATTTTTGAAACGGCCAAAATTTGAGAGTTGAAAATTTGAAATACATGTGGAATATTTGGCAATTAACGAAATTAGTGGCTGAGATTCCAGTAGGGTGGTCTTCACGCTTCATTGAATCCGAGAGAGGGAGAGAACGATGAGTAGTCTGTAAGACTGTAAAAGCGTCATTGTTCTGTTTTGTTGGCCAGAGAGAGATACTGAGAAGATAGATATATGTCCCGTCATGTTACACTTCTTTGAAATCCCCAATTTGACCATGTCTGACAAGCATTTCTACTTATAGTAACCGTTTCCCTTCTCTCATCTCACACCATTTTTCATGCAAGACAACGCTGTCATACTTACCCTTGCAATTGTGGGGAGCAAAGGGCGACAACTTTTAGGCTCAATGCAGCCTTGACCCTGACATAAAGATGAGCATGAGCTCCTGCATAGATATTCCTTTACTTTCGTCCTCTTTGCCATCAATAACATTCGAGAAAGCTTGTGAGAAAGAAAGCAGAACTTGTACCCTTTGGTTTTAGATATTACATAGCATTAGCTACTGCAACTTCCATAAATTTTTTGTTGTGGGGTTTTTGTTGGGCTTTCATCTCTCAGTTTTCTGACCTTTCTTTCATGGCTTGTGTGTGTCTTTTGTTTGTAGGGTTGCTTGTTTTGGCAGGGGAGGTGATTGCAGAACAAAACAGTAATTCAAATGGGGGTGAGATATTGGTGATGGAAGAGGATGAACTTCTGGGGCTATTTGAAGTTCTGGGTGCTCTTTTAGAGGACCCTGGCTGGGCCCAAGTGCACCCACAGCCATGTACTGACACTCCATGGCCTGGTGTGCAATGTGAGATAGGTCAAGACCCTCCAGTCTTTCATGTCACTAAGATCCACATTGGCCCTGATATTCTGACCCCACCTTGCAAATCCTCTGCTAATCTATCAGAATCCCTTCTCAAACTACCTTATCTGAAGACCCTATCTTTATTCAACTGTTTTGTAACATCTCCGCTTACTCTTTCTCCAACTATATTTTTTGGTGCATTCTCTTCCTTAGAACATCTAGCTCTTGTATCCAATCCAACCCTCTCCGGAGAAATTCCTTCTAGTATGTCAGAAATTACCAGCTTAAGGGTCCTGAACCTAGCCCAAAACAACCTACAGGGAGAAATCCCCAGCAAGATTGGTGGAATGGTCAATTTAGAGCAACTTGATTTGAGTTACAACAATATAATGGGTGAAATCCCAGTAGAAATTGGAGGGCTAGAGAGTTTGACCATATTAGACCTGAGTTGGAATGGAATTGGAGGGAATGTGCCTAGTTCTCTTGGTCAGCTTCAAGTTCTACAAAAGATTGACTTGAGCTCAAACAGGCTTGTGGGAATGATTCCACCAGATGTAGGGAAGCTCAACAGGTTGGCCTTGCTTGATTTGAGCCATAATCTTCTTAATGGGCCTATCCCAGAAACACTCTCAGGTTTAGAGCATTTGGAGTATCTACTAGTTGATCACAACCCTATAAATACAAGTATACCTTTGTCTATAGGGATGCTTAGGAATCTCAAATCACTGAGCTTCTCTGGGTGTGGGCTTACAGGCCCAATACCCAACTCTACAGCTACATTGGAAAATCTCACTGCTCTTGATCTAGACAACAACAATCTCACTGGGACAATTCCTCCAAATTTAGGGGCACTTCCAAATCTTGATCAGCTAAACTTAAGCTACAATCAGCTAAGTGGGCAGGTACAACTCTCAGAGGAGTTCATTGACAAGCTTGGGAAGAGGCTGGATATTAGAGGTAATTCTGGGCTCTGCACAAGCAACCAGATGTACAAAAAGCAGAACAGTTCTACATATCTCGAAGCTCCTGTTTGTTTGAATACAACAGGACCCAAAAATGACAAAACCGTGTCTGATAAACAACCAGATGATGATGAGAGGATGAAGCCATCTTGGTACCACGACAAGATGAGTTCAATTGCTCCACTACAGATGAATCAAAAGCTCATTTCACTTACTTTAGCAGCTAGTTTTTTGTTGTTTGTTTCATGATTTTCTTAACGTGGGACTGTAACCAAGTGTTAATTCTATATGAGAGTCAAGTCAGTCACTAGTTTTTGTTTCAGTTTACATTCACGAGTCATTTTCTTTGTATGTTTGAGATATGCATAGATAAGTTAATGCAATGTACCGATAGGCATTAATCAATGGTTGAAGAATTGGGACCGCATGCAAGTGAGAAAAAGCTAGGGACCAAAACCCCTTTTGAGGATTTTTTGGTATCTACCAAGAAACGCGAATCTCATAAATCTCAAGTCTAATCAACTAATGTTGCCATCCATCCATAGCAGCAGAGAAAAGTAGAAGTGTCGGGTGTTATCTTTAAGGAGCATTCATCCTTCCCAAGTTAAAAGGATATGCTTCAGTACTTTTGTAGGAGAGAGAGAGAGAGAGAGAGAACCTCAAAATCGATCGTGTCATAACAGTAGTGCACAGATCAAGGGTTATGTCATAATCCCAATATTACCTCCACCGGCAAAGCTCGCGGATAGTTCGGATTTCACCGATAAAACAGGGTTATTATTATTATTAAGAAATTTTTTATGAAAAATTATATTAGTTGTAAAGAAAGGTAATCATTTTTTTTCATTTTTTATAAAAATTTTCCTAATATATTTTACTAATATATGCATAGGTTAGTAAAATTCTTTTATGTATTATTTGTAAGTTTCACACTATTTTTATTTTAATTTTATTTCAAATAATTTAACTTTCAATTCTTTTTAATCGATATCTTTAGAACAATAGTTAATAAATCATAATAAAAAAGTTTTGATAATATTTTTATAAAAAATATAAAAAACTATCAACAACATTTATTATTATATCGTTCACCTAATAAAATGTTTTTAAAAATAGCTCTAAATTAGATCAATATTTCTAAGGGAATTAGTTAACATTTTCCTATATAAAATAAGGAAAATGGTATTTTATAACCATTCCCTTAATACACTCTAAATTATATCAATTGAAAAACTTTGTAACTCAATTATCAATTTTGATTTTTATGGTGAAGATATCTAAGGCTTAAATTCTTCTTTTCCATTGTAACTATAAAATTTGAACTTTCAAAACTAAATAAAGATTAGTTTATGAAATAAAACTAAATAAAAATAAACATATAGAGTTTAAAAAATAAAACATAATTTTGCTAAGTACATAATTAGTATAAAAAAAAAAATCTATAAGAAATATGAGGCAAACTACTTATTATCTTAGTAACAGATCCAACTTACAAATATTCATATTTAAGAAATACATCTCGAGTTGACGAGTAGTTAGCAACAGTTGAATGAAATCAGTGTCAAACAAATATATAAGTGATAAAGGGAGATTGAAGACATAGTGTGGTTGTCTAGATGACCAAAACTGAAGGCAAAGACCAAAGAAAGAAAGAAGGAATGATGAGGGTAGAGGGACAAAGGGAGACAAAAAAATAGTTTTTTGAGACTTCCCTTTTTCTCAATTTGAGAATTGATAGTCAAGTCATGAGTGACTTATCCAAAAAAAAAAAAGGATTGATAGTCAGAAGATAGTGCATGATCTATCCATCCACAGAGAATGAGAGATAATAGGAGAAAACCAGAAAAAAGAAATCCCCCCCCAAATGGATCAATCTATGTGACCTGTGAGTACAATCTAATCCAACTTGTTTTTTTAACCAGTCCATTGCCATATGGATTGCAAATATTGCTCACTTGCTTGCCGGTGTCATTTTTCTTGCCTTGAAAAGGTAATGAAGCGGAGAAAGGTATTGATTCTTTTGACTCCCTTACCCATCAGTCCATCTCATCTCACTCTACTCGACCTCGAATGTGTATATATATTTCTATTTAATTGTATTTAAATTATTTATGTAAGGACTCAATTTGTAACGATCCCAAACTGATATTGGGTTCGTACGTTAAAGGCCCAAACAATAAAATTTGTAGAGAGTGGGCTGAAAAGCCAGGCCTTAGTCACTGGACAGTGATTCGTCATGGTTTTTATAGCAATTTGCACAAGGGTGAACCTAGTGTATCTAACAAGACTTTTTTTCCAACACGACTTGAGTGGCTCCGGTCTTTAGACCTCGTCCGAGGAGTTTCATGTTCTTATTATTCTCATTTTTTAGGACTCCATGGTCTGGGAGACGATTTGTCCCCCCCTTTCATTTTGGCTGTTTCCCCCTCCTTTTATACTAGCCTTTCCCCTCTCTTATGTGTCCACGTGCAGGTTTTGCTTTTTTGGGCTGGTACTTGTCTTTTCAACCCATACCTAAAGTGGTTGGAGGTGATTGTAAAAACTGAAGAGTATGGTGAAGAGCATGGACCTGTCAGGCGTAGAGTGCTTAACTGCAGTATTGGCAGCCTTTTACTTGAGCCGCTCCTACACTATGCTCGCCCTTTCTTTTAAGAGCGTTCTGGGATGCCGAGGACAAATTGTCCTCGGCTATATCCCTAGGCCACTTGGACTTTCATTATATATCCTCGGCAATGCCTCTCCTCGGCTCGGGCCTTGGGCCCTAATGTAAAGTGTGTCGGGGTTACAAATTCTCTAACCCCACAATTTATATATAATTTGATTTTTTTATACAAATTTTTATAATTTATTTCTTTATACATATTCAATTACCATTCCCCTAAAATCTCTCTCTTGTTCTACTATCTATACTTAACTAATGTCAAATTTACCTCATTAAGAGCACTAGCATTAAGTATGTAAACACCTCTCAGTTACTATTTTACGTCCAAAATTTTAAAAATATTGCTCCATCCAGTTATGGGTTCTTAAAAAATTTTAAATCTTGTGAACAATTGGTTCTTACATATAAAACTAACTGTTTACTTGGATGTTCCTCAAAAAAAAAAAAAAAAAAAACTGTTTACTTGGATGTAAAAAAAAAAAAAAATACTATTATTTTAATTGAAAAGGGTGAAGAGAGGAAAAAGAAATGAAAGAAAAGAAAGAGAAATATGATTTTTTTTTTTTTATTATTTGATGTTATAGTTTATATTATTTTAATGAGTTATATATAAAAATAGAAAATAAGATATTAGGTAAGTTGTAAAATAAAATAATAAAAAAGATAAAGTAGGTTTAGAGATTATAAAAGAGAACTTTTTTTTTTTTTTTTAATCCTAGATGGAAGTGCTCTAACAATTGAAAAAATACTTTCAAACCCGTCTCACTTCTATCCAATGCAAGATTTTCCAGCCCCAAAGAAAAGAAGACTAGGACGGAGCGCCCTTAATCCAGCTCCACGGACCACACTACCCTTTGCCATCTGTATTGCACCCAAAAGTTTTCCTGTCCATGTATGTGTTTATTAATCGAATTGGGCGGGTTATTAAATTTTGGTGTACCAGGACTAATTGTTGTTCTTTGGGCTGTTAAATTAACTTTCAATTGTATTATGGCATTTCCTATTTGATTCCAATTTATCAGGGCCGGCTCAATTGTTAACGCAATTGCCTAATGCCTCAAATAAATGAATGTCCACTTGTAAAAAAAAAAAATTATATATTTTAATTAAAAAAAATTTTAAGCACTTTTAGAGCATCTTTAAGAGTCAATGCATAGTCAAAATATAGAGAATATTTTACACTATTCATGCTCTATATGCTCTTGTTCATACTCCAGCAACTTAGCTATATTTGGAAATTTTTTTTGCTAATGAACAGTAGCTCATTAGGTTTGATGAGCTACTGTACATTAGCTCATTAGGTCTGATGAGCTACTGTACATTAGCAATTGAATTTCTTGCATTAAAATATTATACCAACTCCTTATTTTACCAATTCTCTCTCCCTCCTCTGGATTTCCTTTTTTTTTTTTTTCCTCTCATTCTCTCCGTTGCTTCCTTCTTCTTCTTCTTTTTTTCTCTCATTCTCTCATTCTCTCCTTTGCCGTTGCTTCTTTTTTTTCTCATAAACCAAATGAAATCAGAAAAATAAAAGAAAAAAAAAAGAAGAAAAAGAGAAAAGAGAGAGACCTATTAATGAGCAAAAGAATTAATCCAAACACAAAACACAAAACAAAATCCAATTCTTAAAATAAAGTTGAATCAAGAACAAGCAAATATGGAAGGAAAAAAAAAAAAAAAAAAGGAAGAACAAGCCGATTTGACCCAGCTCGATGGTGGGGAGAACGACGAGCAGCGGTGGAGATGCTGGAGATGCGATGAACGACGAGATGCTAGACACTTGTGGAGGAGAAAAATAAGAAAAAGAAAAAAGAAAAAAGAAAAAAAGAAATGAAACGCGGATGAAAATGAAAGGGAAGGGAGAAAAATAATATAAAAAATAAAAAATCCTAATTGAAAAATATTACCATAATATTTTTACAATATTTTCACAATAAATTTTAAGTGACAGATTGTTATTAGTTAATATTTGGTAAGTGAAAAAATAATTTTAGTGGTGGGTTCAAATTAGAACTAGTAACAATTTTCCACATAAATTTTGTTATGAAAGTATTGCATAAAATATTATAAACATAACACTTTTCATTAAAAAAATATAGTTGTTAAAAAAGAATAAATGATTATTAAAAAAGAATGAACAATAAATGAAGAAATAATATTTAAATGAGATAGAAAATGTAATAGAAAATCTGTTGAAAGTATATTTAAAAAAGTGGGTAGGTGAAAGTTAAATGTCACTCTTTATTCTTCAAATAGTACCTGTGAGGACACGATTCGTAACGAACCACAACCGTGTTGGGTTCGCACGTAAAAAGACCCAAACAATATCATTTGTAGAGCGTGGGTTTGAAAGGCTAGGCCTTGGTCACCAGGCGGTGGGTTTTTCGTGGTGTTCATACATGGTTAAGTCGTTCTCACCCCTGGAGTCTTTCTCTTGGAGGTGGGCTGGGAGACTCTGGTTTTTGGCCATTTTTCCCAGCCCCCTTTTGGCGCTCCTTCCTTTTCATTATATAGTCCTTCTTGGTTGATCCTAACCCTTCACTTGTTGGTCAGGCAGGTGCTTATTTCTATATCCATCCCATCAACCGTCCCCTCTTACTTTCTACTAGTTGCGAAGATCGAAGTTACACCGTCCAAACGTCTTTTCTCATTAACTAGATCTGGACATTGGCAGGTGCATTTAATGCGGAGGGGACGCATTTTCCTTGATCCAATTTTACGCCCTGCTTCCTTGTGGGCCCCATTCCACTCACATCCCCTTCAGGGGGCTATTTGAGGATAGCCCTCACCTAGACGTTGATCTTCCCATTGAAGTTCTAGAGTGCCAAGGACAGGGTAGTTTCTCTGCCGTTCCCCTTGACGCCCCGGCCATTAATCATTCGTCCTCGGCAAAAGACCTCCTCGGCACGGGCCCTGGGCTCAGATAGAGTTTTAGCCGGATTGAAAACTTCCCGGACCCACAATAGCCCCTCGAAATCCTACTATCCGTCTCCTCGGACGGATATGAGGGTTTTGATGACGTCAGAGATCTGCCAATGCCTGTCAATCCTTGTCACCTATCAGTTCCCAAGGCTTTTCATCTGCCCAAGGCACGTTCCTAGAGCCCTTGGAAGGCGAAACGTGGCATCATTAAATACGGGCGGTTTTGTGCTTCCCACGTTCTACGGTATGATGGAAATTGAACGGTGGTGATCTCCTAGTCTTTTTGGGCGGGAAAAGGCATGCAGTTACCCTAGAAAGTATAAAAGATTTTTTGGGGATGGATCCGTCTCTTCAGTTCTGCACTTAAGAGTTTTAGTGCGTGTATTCTGGGTTCATCTGAACTTCCGCCCAAATTCAAGTCTATCTCAAGCACATAAAACCTGTTTGAAGCGTAATTCTTCTCTTATGTAAGTTCCCTGCCTCCATTAACTCGTACTTTTTCTTTTCTGGGTTTATTTCTCTTTGACTCCCTTCCTTTTCCCGTCGCGGATCGGGTTTGTTTAGTAAATCACAAAGACGACTAAATTGAGACTGAGGAAATTAGTCGATACTGAAGAGGCGATGAATAAGTTCATCGTTGATTATAGGATTCCCCCCAACGTAAGTCTGACGCACTGTAAGATGGGGGAATGGCACTATAAGAGGGAAACGGGCACGGTAGTCATTCCCGTCCTCGCCTTTGTAGAGGGAGGTATGAGAATCCCTATGGGGCCAGTGACGAGGGGTTACCTCAGACACTTCCGTTTAGCCCCCACCTAGTGCGCCGGCAACGTTTTTAGGATTCTGGGTTGCGTGGACACTTTAAATGAGAAGATGGGGTTAAGACTGACCCACCATGATGTGAACTGGTGCTATAACTTCCAAAAATTAAAGGGGAGAACCTACTACATGAAGTCGAGGGACAAAAGGGTTCTGTTAATCCAGTGCCTCCCTGACTCCAACAAGGGACTGAACAAGGATTTCCTTATCGTCTTTGGGGAATGGCACGATGGCGATCCGTGCCCCATAGTAGAAGGAAAACCAGGTAGGGTACTGGGAATGGAAGGGGGATGACCATTTACGCCATTCTAATCTAATGTTGTTCGGTAACTAACCATGTATACGTGTTTGTCTTTTTGTAGATCTACACGCCCACACGCGGCATTTTCACTTAGTCAACCGGGCGGACTTGGAGACCGTTTTACAAGCGGCAGTTTTTGTGAACGACAGTGATGGTCAAGTCCGAGCAGCTCACAAAATACTAGGGTACCCTCCTGTTCAGAAGTCATTTGCGGACGCAAGGCACGTGATCAGCGCCCGCTGTCCTTGGCTTCCAAAAATTACTGTGGTTGAAACGGGATTTTTAATCTCCAAGGAGCCAGCTGTCCCCGTTAACATCCCACAAGCGGGCCCCTCCTCGTCTCATCAAGTAGCAGAGGACGAAGGAGAGCCAGATCGGTCCGAGGAAGGTTTTGGGGTATTTAACCTTGTCTACCAATCCGAGGATCCTTCTGGTGATATAGGTGACTCAGCCTTGTCCGAGGCGGAATTGTCATCAATAGGCACCTCTTCTCAAGCCGAAATGGGACTCAAGAGAAAACCCTTGACCCCCCTTCTCCAACTCCTCGAGGGCCAACCTGGGAAGGATACCCAGGAAACGCCATAACCCGATGCTCCTTCTCCACCACCTCGGCCCCCTACTATCCAGACCAGGTCATCTTCCACCAAGTCACAGCCACAATCCACCCGCCCCGAACCTCCTGCTTCCTCCCAACCAGCTCAGCCTCCACGACCTGAAGGCGCTGATTCAAAGAGAAAGAGGAGCCCCAAGGGCAAGGAAGTCACGTACGAGGGAAAATCCCAACCTTCTAAGGAGAAGGATGAGGCTCCGCGCACAAAACAACTGAAGATTAGGCACTAGGGTAAGGGCAAAGAAACTGAAGTCCAAACTTCTCAAGGCAAGGGAAAAGGGATTGAGGCCCAGTCCTTACCGAGTGCCTGGCTTCCTACCCCAATGCTTCACGGGGGTCCACTACTGGAAACGGCATCCCTGAGGGACCTTGGAGATGGTGAGGGTGGCTATGTGGCGGACGCATTAGGGAGAACCATGTTACTCCCTAATGACATGGATGAACTGAGGAGAATAAGGATGCAGGAGGTTTTCCTCAGTACTAAGAGGTACTTGGGCATGGTAAGATTTCTTGGAACCTAACACTTTATTAACTCTTGCCACTGGTTTGTCACTAACTACACGCTCATCTCCTTTGCCAGGCTCTCCAGGCAACTTATAGGATGGAGGAAGAGGTGAATAACAGGAGTAAGGCGGCCGAGAACGAATGCAAGAAGCGCATAATAGCCTCGAAGATTCTCGAAGCCTCTGAGGATGAACTTGCCAAAGTCAAGGCTGACTTAACAATAACTATCCGTGAGAGGGATAACGTCTCGGCGGGCCTAGTTAGCGCCCAAAAATAGGCCAAGGACCAAAAAAAGCGCGTACTTAAAGCCGAGGATCAGTTGCGAATAGCCAAAGGCCTGATCGAGGGTTTAAATAAGCAATTGGCCGCGGCCGAGCATGAGAAAGGGGTGGCAGAATATGCCCGTGATGAAGCCCTAAGGGCGAAGCAAGAGACCGAGTTTGCCAGGAATGAGGCAAAGGCTGCCAAGGAAACAGCCGAGGATAATGGTTATAATATGGGAATGGCTGAAACCCAAGCCACACTTAAGGCCCAGATTCCTGGAGTTTGCAGGTTTTATTGCTCTCAGGTTTGGGAAGAGGTATTGAAGCGAGCTGGGGTGGATGCTTCATCTGATCTGTGGAAGGCGGAGAACGTGTTCTACCCTACAGCCATCCGCGAGGCCACTTCCTCTAACTATGTGGCTACGTGACCAACCCGAGGAAGGGGTCACTCAGTCGGAAGACTTACAGCTCAGCAGCTCTCCTGGCAAAATGCTCAAAGAGGGAGAATCTCAGGATGTGATAGAAATATCTCAGCATATAGATCCTAAGGCACCTAAAGAGACTACTGAACCGGTGGTTGGCTTTTAGATGCCTAGTGCTGAGGAGCCAACCACACTTGTCCAGCCCCCACTGGCAATTCCCCCTGCCGCGGTCCCCAAGAACACTGATGCTGACCCTGTTCAGCCTTCCCCAGAAGTAGCTATCCTCCAGGGCGCCAAAGCTGATTCCATTCCACCTTCCCAGGATGTGGCCGACGCAAAACTAAAGAAATAGAAATCCTGACTAGGTTCCGTATTTGTTTTCAGTGTAACAACTAACTTATTTCCTTTTCATTTCGAAAACTTTGTAATCTATTGGTAGTTTGTGGTAGTTTGAACCTGTTGAATATGTATATATATGAAATCTTTTTCTTCGTTTTTTTTTTATTTTTTTATTTTTTTTTTTAGTTACTTTTTAGTGACCCTTATCAATACTCGCCATTGTTTATGAATTCCGAACTAATTTATCTTAACATGTTTAAACATTTGCGCATGCGATACACTTTAACATCATGTTTCAAAACCCTAGCTTACTTGCACCCGCAGGGCCTCGGATTCATTTCTAACCCTTACTCAACGAAGATATAGGCACCATTTTCGACATCATGCATAGTAGCTAAGTCTTGCTTAGTGCCCTATTTTCTCATCCAAGTAGGTGGTTTCCCCATAGGTTTGAGTCCGATGACCATACAATACCTTAGTTTTGTCCAAAACTCAGTTTTCTCATCCAAGTAATTGGTTTCCCCATAGGTTTGGGTCCGAGGACCATACAATACCTTGGTTCTGTCCAAAACCTAGTTTTCTCATCCAAGTAATTGGTTTCCCCATAGGTTTGAGTCCGAGGACCATACAATACCTTGGTTCTGTCCAAAACCTAGTTTTCTCATCTAAGTAGTTGGTTTCCCCATAGGTTTGGGTCCGAGGACCATACAATACCTTGGTTCTGTCCAAAACCTAGTTTTCTCATCCAAGTAGTTGGTTTCCCCATAGGTTTGGGTCCGAGGACCATACAATACCTTGGTTCTGTCCAAAACCCAGTTTTCTCATCCAAGTAGTTGGTTTCCCCATAGGTTTGGGTCCGAGAACCATACAATACCTTGGTTCTGTCAAGTAGTTGGTTTCCTCATAGGTTTGAGTCCGAAGACCATACAATATCTTAGTTCTGTCCAAATCCTAGTTTTCTCATCCAAGTAGTTGGTTTCCCCATAGGTTTGAGTCCGAGGACTGTACAATACCTTGGTTCTGTCCAAAACCTAGTTTTCTCATCCAAGTAGTTGGTTTCCCCATAGGTTTGAGTCCGAGGACCATACAATACCTTGGTTCTGTCCAAAACCTAGTTTTCTCATCCAAGTAGTTGGTTTCTTCATAGGTTTGAGTTCGAGGACCATACAATACATTGGTTCTATCCAAAACTCAGTTTTCTTTTTACGTGGGACCTTGGCTTCAGGGGAGTTAGCTCCTCGGCCAAGCCCCTAGAATTATCCATGCTATTGACGTTACAAAGTGCAGCCCCTAGTGAAGAAACGTAGCCCCTAATGGGACTTTACCCTAAAACACTATATTCAGCTACTAAAAACGATGTGAAGGTATCAACCCACCGTTGGTGCCAGGATACAAGCCTTTCCCACAGACGGCGCCAATTGTGAGGACACGATTCGTAACGAACCACAACTGTGTTGGGTTCGCACGTAAAAAGGCTCAAACAATATCATTTGTAGAGCGTGGGTTTGAAAGGTTAGGCCTTGGTCACCAGGCGGTGGGTTTTTCGTGGTGTTCATACATGGTTAAGTCGTTCTCACCCCTGCAGTCTTTCTCTTGGAGGTGGGCTGGGAGGCTCTGGTTTTTGGCCATTTTTCCCAGCCCCCTTTTGGCGCTCCTTCCTTTTCATTATATAGTCCTTCTTGGTTGATCATAGCCCTCCACTTGTTGGTCAGGCAGGTGCTTATTTCTGTATCCATCTCATCAACCGTCCCCTTTTACTTTCTACTAGTTGCGAAGATCGAAGTTACACCGTCCAAACGTCTTTTCTCATTAACTGGATCTGGACATTGGCAGGTGCATTTAATGCAGAGTGGACGCATTTTCCTTGATCCAATTTTACGCCCTGCTTCCCTGTGGGCCCCATTCCATTCACATCCCCTTCAGGGGGCTATTTGAGGATAGCCCTCACCTAGACGTTGATCTTCCCATTGAAGTTCTGGAGTGCCGAGGACAGGGTAGTTTCTCTGCCGTTCCCCTTGACGCCTCGGCCATTGATCATTCGTCCTCGGCAAAAGACCTCCTCGGCACGGGCCTTGGGCCCAGATAGAGTTGGGCCGGATTGTAAACTTCCCGGACCTTCAGTACCAAAATTTACTGAAACTGTTTAAAATACTTTTATTGGTTAAAAAAATGTATTAAAAAGACCCAACTATTTCCTAAAAGTAGAAGATTTAGCCGTAGGATGATAGGAGTACAGGTTTGGAGTGCAGAGGCTGCACTGCACAGGCGGACAGGCTGCACAGTGCGCAACTGTGCAGTACAGCTCACAGTTACAACTAATAAGGCCATCCGGTTTCTCACTTTTTTTTTCTTTTTTTTTTTCTGAACACCATCCCTCACTTTATTTATTATAATAAATTATTGTACCAATTTTGTATCTCAAAAATAAGAAAAATAGATTTTAAATAAAAAAATTCAATGTATATATATATTATTTGATTAATATTTAAATATGAAAATGTCTCACTTAAGATTTTTGTCTAAAACCCCCAAAGTTGTTGAGTCAGCCTTGCAATTTATACAGTAAAATTATCGTATTTTATTATTTGACAAAAGCCTTCTTTTTTTCTTTTTTTTTTTCTTTTTTTTTTCTTTTTTTTTTTTAAGATTGATGTGTAAAAGTCATTTCCTTATAACCACTTAGCCTAAGGAAGGGTGTACCATAGTGTGTGTGATCACACACACTATGGTACACCATTCCTTAGGCCAAGTGCTTATAAGCTGCGCGTGGGAGGCGTCTCTCCCTAATGTGAGATTGAGCAAATTCGTGCAGGTGGCATCGGCCTCCTCGACCCATTCCCAAAGCGGATAAAACCTTCTAAGGGAGAGGTTCGTCCCTCTACACTTATGATATTAAAGATTTAAAATATTGCAAGTTTGAATAATAATTTATTTTATTTCAAGATTTTCATTTAAATCTAAGGGCTTTAGCTACTACAGTTTAATTATGTGGCATTTTGAAATTAGATCTTCTTATTTTTTGAAGCTAAAGGGCCTATCTTGTAATGCGTTTACTACGGGGAAAATAATTTCACAAGTCTTTTAGAAAATTTCCAAAAATGTGACAAAGTATGAGAGAGATAATAAATAATAATTTTTTTTATATCAATAACAATAAAAATAATTATAAATACAAAGACGACATCAACGATTGCAACAAAAATTATGGGAAACATTTTTTTTTTTTAATGTTTATGATAATTTTTTTTTGGTTGAAAAATCTATTCTAACTAAACTATTTAAAAAAAAAAAAAAAAAAAAAAAAAAAAAAAAAAAAAAAACACACACACACACACAATAATTGTTCTCTATAAACATAAACATAATGGACAGAAAGTTGCAGAACTCGTCAGATTTTGAAAATAAAATCAAAATAACTGAAATATAAATAACAAATAAAATACATATATTTTGATATTTCCTGTACATGCCTAGGCGTAAATGCACTTTTAGTCCCTACATTTTGACGTTTTTCCATTTTAGTCCCTACATTTTATTTTTTCCACTTTTAGTCCCTAAAATCAATTTACGCTTTCCGTTTTAGTCCTTGAAACACTGTTCTGTCACCAAATTAACGGAAAGACTGACGGATTAATAAAATATTATTAAAAAAAATTATTTAACATTTTTTATATGCCAAAATTAAAAAAAAAATTAATTACTCAATTTTAATTTAGAACAAAAAACAAAAAAAAAAATTATTTTCTTTCAAACAAAAATTTTACTTTTTTTAATTAAAATGATTTTTTTTTATTCCAATCTTCTTCTTCTTTTTTTTGTTCAGAAGAACATTCAACTTTTAAACCCTTTTCTCTCTCTATTCTCAAACTCTCTTTCTCCTCACCCCGATCTGATTCAAACTCTGACTGACCCAAACTCTCTCTGATCTCTTTTAAGACTCAGTGATGAGGTCGCCGCCGTCGAACTCGTTCAAGACTCAATGATGAGGTCACCATTGCCATAGAAGAAAGAAACCCCAGAAGGTCTGCGTTGCCGTCGCCGTTTCCATTGCCATCGACCCATCGAACCCATCAAGAAGGTCCGTTGATTAGGTGTATGAAACCCTAGAAAGAAAACCCATAGTTTATTTCTGTGTAATTATGGCTCCGTTGTACAAAACCCAGTCACCGATTCGGTATTGGAGCCCGATATTGACTAGTGGCGAGCAGATCAAGAGGCTGATCTTCAAGGTTTTGATCATGGAGGCCGTGGGGTCTTGATGGCGTGAAAACAATGGGAAAAATTTGGAGGCTTGCATGTGGGTGTTGTGAACATGGATCGGTGGTTGGGTCTGCTGATGATTTTGGCTTGGGTTGTGATTTGGGTTTCGTTTGTGTTTAATCTCTATTTGTGATCTGGGTCTGTGTTTGTGTTTGGTCTTTGTTTCTTTTCTTTTTTTTTTTTGTTTGTGTTGTTGTGATCTAGGTTTGAGTTTTTGGTTGCTGGATTTGTGTTCTCGGTTGCTGGGTTTGATCTGGGAAGAACACAAAGAACTTGGATTTGTGTTCTCGGTTGCTGGGTTTGATCTGGGAAGAACACGAAGAACTTTGGGTCTGTGTTTGTGTTTGGTCTCTGTTTCTTTTCTTTTTTTTCGTTTGTGTTGTTGTGATCTAGGTTTGAGTTTTTGGTTGCTAGATTTGTGTTCTTGGTTGCTGGGTTTGATCTGGGTTTAAGTAATAATGTTCTTTTGCTGGGTTGCTATTCTTTTGCTTTGCTAGGTTGTTATTCTTTTGCTTGGGTTTGAATCGGTGGTGATCTTCTGGAAAAAAAAAAGAAGAAGATTGGAATTAAAAAAATTCATTTTAAATAAAAGAAAGTAAAATTTTTGTTTGAAAGAAAATAATTTTTTTTTGTTTTTTGTTCTAAATTAAAATTGAGTAATTAATTTTTTTTTAATTTTGGCATATAAAAAATGTTAAATAATTTTTTTAAAAATATTTTATTAATCCGTCAGTCTTTTCGTTAATTTGGTGACAGAACAGTGTTTCAAGGACTAAAACGGAAAGCGTAAATTGGTTTTAGGGACTAAAAGTGGAAAAAATAAAATGTAGGGACTAAAATGGAAAAACGTCAAAATGTAGGGACTAAAATTGCATTTACGCCTATTGTAATTTGAGACGATCTTGCATGGAATGTTGGATAGGGTGTCGTTGCCTTTTGTCCAACATTAATTAGGGATCAAAATAATTGTTTAATTTTTATTTTTTAATATAAGATAGAATTCTACTCTAATTTAATCTAAGTGTATACGTGTGTGAAGCTCCCTCATGGAGACTTGAACCCCAGCCCTTACCTCCCACACTCCACAAGCACTTATACTTGTGGAATGACCATCACACCATAGATGTGCAGTGTTAATAATTGTTTTATTAGTATTAGTACTACTACCTACTAGCAAAGCTAGGGTATCATAGTAATGTTTTTTATTTTTTTTCATAAGACTACTAAAATGCGCGTTGTCTCTATTCTCATTCCAATAATCTTTTACGCATTAGTGTTTTTTTTTTTTTTGCCTTATTCTGCTACCCAAAGAACAGACAATCAATGGTCCATTGTAGTTTGTTTCTAAGGCTACATATTACGGTTACATTTTAGCCTTCAACCTATCCTCTTAGTATTGTGTAGCATTCCTAAAGAATGACTACGGTCTTTGCATAATTTTTTTTTTAGAGAGTTTCAACCTATGACGTCCATTTTTTATTATGTATTTATCATCAGACTAAGACTCTAATTAGGTTTTTATTTATTTATTTATTTATTTAGCTCTAAATAAAGTGAGTGATTAATTGTTATATATTTTTTCGTACGTACTTTACATTTTTTTTTTTTTAAGGATAAAGTTTGGTTACAAACTTGGTTATTGCCTAAGACTACAACTTCCATTGAAAAAAATTATTATGACTACATATTTTAAAAATCTAATCATTAAATTGCATGTTCCTTATACTCTTAACACACATGTCAAATTTTATGCAATCAGATGTTATTTACTAAATTAACCATAAAATTATTTTTTATGCATAATTTTATACTACAAAAACTTGCATTTAAAAAATTGGTTAATGATATAGCTATTGATATTTAATTTCTTGAAAATTTCACAAGCATAAAGAATATAAGAAGAAAATGTAATTCAATAGTGGATTTGTCAAAATTTACATCCAATAAAAAGATATTAAGTGAAGTTGTAGATTTAAGCTACAATCAAGTTTGTAACCAAACTTTAATGCTAACATTATGGGAATAATTGTGGGTTCTACATTTTTTTTTAAAGGCGAATTAGGAAAGAGTTTACGTAAAAAATAAAATAAAAAAACTAAGAAACAGTTGTTTACCTCTAAATAAAGTAAGTTTTTAAAACTCACTTAAGAAAATAGTAGAAATAAAAATAAAAAAGAGAGCATAATTCAAATACAAATAAGGCACAATCAAAAACAACAAATATAATTGAAACCATTTTTTTAGGAATTTTATAAAAAGACTAATAGTATTAAATATTGCAAAATATGAAAATTCTTGTTCATGCTGCCTTGTAGTATAATATGTTATTTTACGAGACTTTTTTTCCCTTTTCTTTTCATCGCATTATGTTTTGTATATTTGTAAAGCACTTGGAGTGGAATGTCATCATTGAGTCTAAATCTTCAACAGTTGAGTCGATACTTGAGGAAAGATATTCAATAAGGGTTTGTTTTATTGAAAATAATGATATATTAGCATGGGCCTTTTTATATTGATCAAATTTAAAAATTGCTATTTGCGACGAAACTTTTTTGAAGACTACAAAAAGCCGTCGTAAAACCTAGCTAAGTCTCTTTCGTCGATAATTACTCGTCAAATATTAAAAAATTTGTGACGACAAAATTAGTTTGTCAAAAATGCCTATTATTTTTGCCGAAAGTGTGATTTTTTTTTTAGGGAAGTGTTCCCGCCTTATTTTTTATGACGGCATAAAAATGTTCGTCACTAGTAAAGTATTACTTACGACAACTGAAGAAAAACTGTTAGAACTATTAACACTTGTGATGGCTTTGGTACATGGAAAATACAAAATATATATTTTTTATGGTGTTAGTATTTGCGACAAACAATCTTCCATTGTAAATATAAAAGAGGGTATTATTTACAACAACGAAAGAAACACTGCTGGCACTATTAACACTTGTGACGGCCTTTGTGCGTCAAAAATACAAAATATATATTTTTTATGGTGTTATTATTTGCGACAAACATTATTCCATCATAATTTTTTTTTTTTTAAAAGGTATTAGCAACAGACATGAAGCCATCGAAAATGGTAAAATATTTTGGTGGGAAAATTCCCTCGTTCCTTTTCACATTTGTGAAAACATTTAGCCATCGCAATTAATTTTTTATTTTATTTTTCTAACTGATTTTGTATTTACAACAAACATGATGCCCGTCATAAATAGTTAAATTGCTTTAAAAGAAAGAATGTATTAGTTATGGACTTGGATCCCTCCCAATAAATAATATTTGCGATGGACCTACGCCGTTGACATTGGTAATTTTTTTAAAAGGGGGAAATCATGCCCTCATTTTTCATGTGTTAGATGGTTTTTTCCATCACTATATATTGCATTGTTATTTGCGACGGACGTTGTGGTCGTCATTAATAGTTAAAATTTTTTTAAGAAAAAAATGTATTAATGACAGTAAGGTAAATCTGTTACAATAAAAGTGATTTCCAACATACATATGACTGTAAAAAATGATTATTTACTTTGAATGGTAAATTTTCCTCAATTTTATCTTAAAACTCTAGAATTTTGTCTTAATTTTGAAAACAACAAAAAAAAAAAAATAAAATAAAATAATCTGAAAAGACCCTTCAAGTACATGAGGGCTATTTTGGTCATTTTAGAAGTAAAACGTATCTTGATCATTTTCAAGCTTTTAGGGGCACTTTTATCACTTTAGAAGTTTATGGGTATTTTAGTCATTTATTAGCTTTGATGGCGTATTTTCAACCATTTTGAATGGTCAGATTGTGTCAACGGGTTTTAATCAAAGTTTCCCAGTGGGTGGATACAACAATACGTGTCCATCATGAAACCAGACGGAGATCCAAAATCTGACCGTTGGATTCATAGAATGTGGTGAAATATTTGTGTTTGTAAATTACAATGATAATCAGACAGTCAGATTGTGAGAACAGAGTAGTCAAATCTTGCAAAACTTCGTCAAAGTCTATTAAACTTGGTCAATCTTTGGTCAAAATTCAAAGCTGGTTCTAAGACCACAGGATTTGATCAAATTAGGTTGTTTAAGGAGGTTATAAATGGATTTCGGGTATTGATCAGTGTTTTAAGGTTTTCTTGGTTTTCATGCTTTTATCAATGTCAAGTTTTAAAATGGCAAAGTCAAAAGTCATATGCAAATCTATTCGAGGTTATGTTGTAGGTTTTTGGTTGTATTTTGCAAATCATTTTCTCAATTCTTAGTAATACTTATATAGTGTATAACTCTCTTAATTAGTAGAGTATTGGATATTTTTAGTAATTGAAGTTTCATTATAGGTGGATACGACATGCGTCCATCTTGTGCCATAGTCATATTTAAAATTTGACCATTGGATTGAAAAAATAAGATAAAATATTGGTTTTGATGAATTTTGAGCTCAATCAAATGGTTGGATTAGGAGAATGTAACCAATCAGAATTTCTTAGTGTGTTGGTACAACAACACATGCCCATAATGCTTTAGATTCAAATCCAAAATTCAACCGTTGGATTTGAAGAATGTGGTGAGATATTGGTGTTGGCAAAGTATGACATTAATTAGACAGTCAAATTGTGAAAAATGAGTTGTCAAAGTTCGCAAAACTTGGTCAATATTTGGTCAAACATGATCAACCATCGAAGTTGGGTCTATGACTACTCGATAGGATTAAATTATGTTGAGTAGAGAGGCTTTGAGTGGGTTTTGGGTATTGGGTATTGGTCAATATTTAGGTTTTCTTGGTTTTCATGCTTTTATCAGTTTCAAGTTTTAAAATGGCAAAGTCAAAAGTCATGTGCAAATCCATTCGAGGTCATTTTATAGGTTTTTGGTGGTGTTTTGCAGTTCATTTCTCGATTCTCAGTAATACTTATATAGTATATAACTCTCTTAATTAGTAGAGTATTGGATATTTTTAGTGATTGAAATTTCATTATTGGCGGACACGACATGTATCCATCTTGTGCCATAGTTAGATTTAAAATTTGACCACTGGATTAAAAAAGTGGGATAAAATATTGGTTTTGATGAATTTTGAACTCAATCAAATTGTTGGATTAGGAGAATGTGATCAATCAAAATTTCTTGGTGTGTTGATACAACAACACATGTCCATATTGCTCTAGACTCAAATCCAAAATCCAATCGTTGGATTTGAAGAATGTGGTGAGATACTGGTGTTGGGGAACTATGACATTAATTAGACGGGCAGATTGTGAAAAATTAGTAGTCAAAGTTTGCAAAACTTGGTCAATATTTGGTCAAACATGATCAACTATCGAAGTTGGGTTTATGACCACTTGGTAGGATCAAATTATGTTGAGTAGGGAGGCTTTAAGTGGGTTTTTGGTATTGGGTATTGGTTAGTGTTATAAGGTTTTCTTGGTTTTTATGCTTTTATCAGTTTCAAGTTTTAAAATGGCAAAGTCAAAAGTCATATGCAAATTCAAGGTCATTTTGTAGGTTTTTTGTTGTATTTTGCATATTATTTTCGTGATTTGTAGCAATATGTATATAGTGTATAACTCTCTTAATTAGTAGAGTATTGGATATTTTTAGTGATTGAAGCTTCATTATAGGCAAATACGACACGCATCCATCTTGTGTCATAGTTAGATTTAAAATTTGACCAATAGGATTGAAAGAGTAGGATAAAATATTGGTTTTGATGAATTTTGAGCTCAATCAAACGGTTGGATTAGTAAAACGTGACCAATCAAAATTTCTTGGTGTGTTGGTACAACAACATATGTCTATAATGCTCTAGACTCAAATCCAAAATTTGACCGTTGGATTGGAAGAATGTGGTGAGAAATTGGTGTAAGCAAAGTATGACATCAATTAAACGGTCAGATTGTGAAAAATGAGTAGTCAAAGTTTGTAAAACTTGGTCAATATTAGGTCAACAATGAATTGTATATACATTATACAATACTGAAAATTTTAGAATAATAATACAAAGTTTATCAAGCACTAAAATACTTGCAGTGACGATTCTCTCCACAACCTGTTGAAAAAAAAAAGTGTCATTCTAGATATTTTAAATACTATTTAAGTAAAAAAAAAAAAATTTGAGGAAACTTTAATTAAAATTTTAAATTAATGAATATTAATTAAGAAATAAGATAATTTTGAAAATCTGCGGGTAGATTAGTACACAATATTTTTAATATTAATTTAACAACTAAATGAGATGTCAAGTGGAAAATGTTTTTTCCGTTCAAATGGGGTGGTTTTGCCAAATAAAATACACATTTTTTTAAAAAAAATATTGAGGTTATATTTTTGTACACTATATTGAGGTTATATTTCTCCTTGTTAGTAATCCTTAACCTCCTCTGGCCAATACTAGAAAGGAGCTTGTTCTTCTTCCCCTTAATCTTTGCATACATCTCCTTATTGAACTTGGTCGTCATCTCTGCACCAAAAAGAGAAAGGGGTTAAAGCAAGGAAAAGGAGGAAACGATGATCCAGTATGTCGAGACAACTCACGTTTCCTCTCCTCCCGATCAAGTGCATGAAGGACGTAAGTAGACGGCTTCAGTCCCAAACAATGACGAGCTAACATGTGTGGATCAACTAGCTCGTCAAAATCCTCGATGGTGCTTGCGTATTTGATAGTCTCTTGAACCTGCTCCTCAAACTTATCCTCAAGCTTAGGATGCTCTTTCACTGCAAAACAAAAAAAAAAAAAAACTACACAAGATTAAAAGGACGACTAACATAAACAAAAGATTGAAAAGAGAAACATCTCATAGGAGGCAAACGCACGAAGCTGAGGGGTCTCCTACCAGCACAGTAACCTAGGGAAGTCCCTCCAAAAATCGTCGGAAAGAATCTCCCAACCATCACTTGACACGAAGAAATACCTAGACTTCTAGTAGCAAAAGGATGATGGGGGGTCAACGACGAGGTGAGACTTTTTATCCCAAGGTACAAACTCATAATACCCAAACTTCTTGGACTCTTTTAAATGATAGAGATGGACGAACTCATTAAGCGTGATCATATCCCTATCTGCTATGGTCCTCCAAATTACCATGTAGCTTATGATGATTCTCCAAGAGTTCGGCATAAGGTGCCCAGGAGCAATGTTCAGGTGGTGAAGAAGCTCAATGATGAATAGATGGACGGGAAACCTGAGGTCGCACAAGAATGCATCCTCATAAAAACAGACCTCATCATGAGTAAAGGCACAAGCCTTCTCACCCTTCCTAGGAAGACGAACCTTGGTCTCGTCAGGGAACTGAAACCTATCCCTAAACTTACTAAAGACGTCTACCTTCAAAGTACACTTTTCTTTAAGGGCATGGAAAGTACGGGGAGTGGCAAAAGCAAAAGGGTGAGAGGATGAAGGTACAGAGGTAGTTAGGTCTATCTCCGCCCCAACCATGCCTACACCGAAAGATGAACCCCTTTCCAAATCACGTGATCTCACCTCAGACCCCATAATTTCCCTCCTTAAGTCCCCACGCACAGATTTAAACCAAGCTAGGGATTTGCACAACAATGGATGTAAGTCAGCCAACACCAAACCAAGGCCACGATCACCTACAACAAAATTCCCAATCTATGGGTATGGATCACTACAGCAATATAAAAACGCACCTAATGGGTCACTAGAAGAATCTATCAGCGCCTAAAAAGGAAGGCGATGGAGGGAGAAGTGTACCTAATTTCAGAGTAATCCACCATTAAGGAGAGTGACACAACTCAAAAAGGAAATAAGAGCAAATAAAAAGGGAATACAGTAAAACTAGGAAAGGAAAAAGGCGTAAATAAGGGCATACCTGGAAATAAGGAATAAACTGAGAAGATAAAGAGCAAAACGTGCAACTGTGAAGTCAAAAAAACCAAACACAGAAGGAAAATGAAGAAATGAGAAAAGAAAGGCAAAGGTTAAAAAGGTTTGCCTTCAAAAGTGTAGGAAAGCTGAAAAAGTTTCATCGGAAACGAGACTTTTCAGCCCATCAGAGGACACATGGCCACGATGCGCACCATGCCGCCACAGAGCAATTAATACGGGGAGCAGAACCCTAAGCGCCCCAATTGCCCAAAAAAAAATATATATATTTCCTTATATCCCTGAGACCGTCCAAAATATGGACGACCTCGGGATAGGGGGGCAGCTGATAGTCCCGATCATATCTTCATCCATAGGGAAAGCAATGGACGAGAGTAACTCCAAGACTCACTCAACTAGCAGTGACCACCAAGCAAGGACAAATCCCCCTGTCCTCAATCATTGATGAAACGTTACAAAACAATGATGAGCCCTTGTATTGTTGGAGGAATATCCCACCATTAACACCCTGTAGAGGCGTTACTAATATGGAAATAAAGCTACCATTAAGGTAGCACCAACGACTAGAAGGGAGAAGTAAGCACCTATATATACCTACCTATAAGACTCGAAAAAGGTACGAAAACTCTAGTTCATACATACTGATATTCTAATACTACTTTTCTCATCCTAGCCATCCTAACTTTAGCATCGGAGGTTTTGTGGCAGACACCACATCGGTGACCCACATTTCTCCTTTTTACTGTGTCTTTTCTATAGGATTAGGTAGGTTGTGGATGACTCCATTCTGGACGATCATTTTTGACTAACGATTCGAACTTCATCAGATACCACTCTATTATTTTCTATTCACCTCATTCTCTTCCTAGAAGTAATACAGGTTGTATTAATAGGCATCGTAAGGTGTTTGTTAACACCAAACTTTGTATTAGATATTTCGTCTTTATGTCAGTATTTTGTCAGCTTTATACACTTTTGAGTTAGCTTTATACATTTTTTTTTAATTCAATTTTTTTATTAAGTGAGACCCATATTATTTTAACCTTAATAAACACCGCACGGTGTTTGTTAACATTTGCCAAAGTAATATTAATATTTTGACTATTATAAATTTCATCCGTCCTATAAAGAAAAGAAATAGATCTCCAAACTCCAATCGAGTACCAAGAAACAACTTGCTTAAAGTGACAAAGTGGTAGACGATGCAATGATATCCTGTATAATAAAGAAGAAGAAGAAGAAGAAGAAGAAATCATAAAGAGAAAAGTTTGATTGGTGTAAGGTGTTCACATGTTTTAAATGGTATATAGTTCCACCAACATTCTCGAAATCTTAATTTCCAACAAGTGGTACAATAATTGCGCTATTATACAATTTTTGTGTTGGGTTTTGTGAGTGTCCTTACTTTGAATATTGTGACATGTGATGTGAGGTGGGATTCTTATTAATATTCACATAAGTTTTTTTTTTTTTTTTTTTTGAGGAAATATTCACATAAGTTTATTCCCCGTTTTTCACTCATGCTGCGCTCGTGATAAGCACGAACTAATCAGCCTCGAACCGGAATTCAGACTTTTATAGAAGATAGATGGTTGCGTTTTACACGGATAGCCATCTCTTCTTTCTAAATTTTAACACGAGCTAGACTAGTATTTGGGTGGAATGAAGGCAAGTTCTTACTCAATCCGCTTAAAAACTCTTGCTTTTCTTTTTTTTTTCTTTTTTTTTCTTTTTTTTTTTTATATCTAGATTTTTTTATAATAATAATAATTCGATAGTTATAATGAGAAAATAAAAATATTTAAATTATAGATATCTTGAAAATTAAAAATGTATCAATTAATTAAGTTACAAAGCTCTCGAGTCTCAATATTTTTACCTAAATCTGACTCATAAATTATTTTTTTAATTAGTAGATAAATTGATAAATTGATATTATATATGGTATTGACTAAGAGACTAAATAAGGTTGTATGGCTTGTAACCTTTTCATATATTTTATAGTTAGGAATAAAACTATTTAATACATATGTGTGTTTTTTATTTTATCGAAATATTAAAGGCAAAATAATGTTAAAAAATTTTAGTCATTTTCATTTGGAAAAAATATATATATAAGTCAATGTGAGATTTATATTTTTAACACAAGTACACTTTTTTGGATGGATTAAGATTTGGTGCAATGCCGATTAAGGGTTGTGATTCAAGTTAAAAAGTCATTTGAGAGCTAAGATTTTTTTTTTTTTTTTTTTTTTTAAGTTAAAAAAATTTCCTTAAAAAAAAAAACTTTTTTTCCTTTTATGATATAAGGCTGAGAAAAGAAGTGAACTTTTTAACTTTGAATGTCAACTCTTTATTGGTATTGCACTAACTCTCAATCATAATAAGAATTTATGAACAAATTTAGCTCATAGTATATATTGCATCTAATTATCCATCCAGATTTCACTAACTTTGATAGTTGGTGATAGGTTGGATGGTATGAAACCGAAAACTTCCCTCAAACACTTTGAGTGTTGGTTTTCTCAGTTAGGAATCCGATGAACTCAACCCAACACAAAAAAATCCAAATATTTGAAAAAGATCTCACAATCTTGGACTAGATTTTGTGAACTCCGACTAAATCTATCAAAAATGCTCTTGTTGTCGTTTTTATTTGGTTTCAACCTCCAGCCACCACCCCTAGACAACCAATCCAAACCAAACCGTTGCTCTCTTTAATTGACGATGAGTCTCATCTTCTGCCACCGAAGGTGATTTGGTCGAGTCCAAAACCAACTTGAATCGACCTTTGAACACCTTTAGGCATAAAACTCTAAAAATATATATTTTTTAATTTTAAAATAAAATGCTCTAAAATGATATTACATTATGCTATGTTTGTTTCGATGGAAAACGTTGTGTGAAGATAATTTTTTGTATTTTCTAGTGTTTTGTAATATAAGAAAAATGAGTCAAAAGAAAATTATCTTTAGTCAACAGAAAAAATACAGTCTATTTTTAGAGACTGTTTTCTACTAAATATTTTCGGAAAACAACTTTATCTCATAACAAGCTAAATAAAGAAATTTAAGAGATTATTTTTCAACTTATTTAAGATTGCTACCAAACTTAGGAAAATGAGATAATTTCATAGAAACTACTTTTTGAAAAATGACTCATTTTCTCTAGAATGCATTATGGCTGAAACAATCAAAGCTAATGAAAAAATTTAGATGCATAAACTTTACTACACATTTTGTCACAATTTACATATGTCTCGAGTTATGATTGGATTATTATTACGAAGAACCAATGGTAAATTCATGTGTTAAATAATATTCCAATCATAAATTGACTAACTTTAAAGTCATGGTAAAAAATTGCAACAAATTATGTTGGTCCTCCAAGAATTGTGAATTAGTTGGGTTCGTTGTTACCTGTTGACAAACTTTTAAAATGACCTTAATGCTAAGGGTCTTATTTGGTCATCATCAACAGTAACACGTGCACAAATATTATTAGTCAAAGGATAGACATCACATGTACATCATTAAAAAAAAGAAGAAGATATATATGTACATAATTACATAGTCCAAGCATTCCCTCAAAAAAAATAAAATAAAATAAAATAATAATAATACATAGTCCAAGCATACAAAACAAATAACACATGATAATGCTCTCTCATGAATGAGTCAAGGCTCTGTTCAGAGAATGGCTGCTATGTTTAATATGAGCGAGCGGTGATGTAAGTGAACTGATTATCCTAAACAAGACAAAATTCTCTCTCCACGCAACACGAGTCTAAATCCCATGAAACAGATTTGGTTGGCAATGCTAACCTCGAAAAGCCAATCCACTCTGTCCATCTCTCTCTCTCATGTCATCCCTACCCATTTTTGTCTTTCACTTAACATAACCAATACTTTCTCTCTCTTCTTCCCTGACCATTTGTTTGGTTTTTCTTTTTCTTCTTTGTATCGTATTATTTGGACGTTCACTCTCTCTCTCTCTGCTTCTCTCTTCAGCATTATCTGCTGTGCAACACCTCTTTGGCACTCTCTCATTCGTTCTCTCTCCTAAGGAGCCCAAGGTGTGTTCTTTGCTTAACCGTTGTTTCATATTCAGTGTTCTTTTACTTTGGTTTTCCCTGTATGCTGCTGTATACTCTGTTTCTTATAGGATTATTCGCATCTGGGTTTTGATTAGGATTGTGATTGAGATGTAAAAGTTAAGGTCTTTACTTTTTATACTGAAACGGGTTGTGACTGTTTTTTAAAATCCGTTTGTGATTTATGTTAATTTGTTGTAGTTCTTATGACTTGGGATTTTAGTCTCAGGTTGTGTTTGGCTTATTTGGTTTTTACAGAATTTGATTGCATGCAGTTTAATTGTATTCTTTGTAAGCTGGCCAATCAGAACTGATTCGGTGTAAAAAAAATTGAAAAGTCCCTTTGAATGCTTGAGCTAATTACCTAGTAATAAAGGTGGGGAATTTCATGTCTTTAAAATAAAGTGGATGCCCATTCTTTTCTTTTAAAAGCATGACAAATAGGAGGATCACTATTTTCAAGCTAGGGGTGTTGATGAATCTTATAATGGATAAATGCATGAAGGTGGTAGAAACTTTTGAGGTGCAATTTCAGGGGACTAAGCCCTGTTTCTCTGTGGTTTATGAATGATACAGGAGCATAATTAGAAACTATCTCAATATTTTATTTTGGATTTTCATTGGATAATTTCAGATTTTAACGTTTTTATTTGTTTAGTTTGAGTTGTAGGGATGTTTATCTTTATCTTGTAAATCCTGGAAGCTCTATATAAAGCTCCAGATGATTTATTTTGTAATCAGACAATTACTATTATTAATAAGAGATTATTTGTGCAAAATTGCATTGTGTTTGGTGGTGATTCCAAACAACCTTTAGGTGGTGAATTCTATGGTTTAAGGTGGGACTAATCTAGGCAGGAAGCCTTGATTGTCCTGCATCAATGAACTTCTTTGAATATTGGTTGCATTACTTTTAGCAGATTTTGCTCTATGAATTTGCTTATATTTGCCAGAAAAATGTTTCATAGAATCCAGTTTTAGTAAATTTAGATATACTGCATACTTGTGTATTTCAAATTTTCTTTTATTTTGATGGATACTCTTCTCAATTTCTAAAGCATGCACTTCTTACATAGGTTCTTGCACATTATTGCCTTTATCAGAATTTGTGTGATTTTAATATTATCAAAATCACTTTCAGAAAATTCTGTAGATAGCATAAACAATCCTTTGGAGAGATGGAGATAACTAATGTTACGGAGTATGAGGCAATTGCCAAGGAGAAATTGCCGAAGATGGTTTATGACTACTACGCATCAGGTGCAGAGGACCAATGGACTCTTAAGGAGAACCGAAATGCTTTCTCAAGGATTTTGTAAGCTATTCTTTTACGGTGACCCCAAAAATAGTTTTCTTTTGCTCTGATGTGTTTCATTTGCCTTGTTTCTTGTGATCCATGCTTTTGCTTTGATATCTATTTTGTACTTGATATTTTCCCTTTTTTCCCGAAAACAAATTGTAGTTCTTCCTTTTCCCAATTGTAGGTTATGTTCCTAATTCTTTTATTTCTTTACCTCAGGTTTGTTGTTGCATCTCTTCTCTCAAAATTTCTCTTTGTTTATTGGAAATAGGTTTCGACCTCGTATTCTTGTTGATGTAAGCAAGATAGACATGGCCACAACTGTTCTGGGCTTCAAAATCTCAATGCCCATCATGATTGCTCCCACAGCCATGCAGAAGATGGCTCACCCTGAAGGTATGTACCTTTAGTGTTAGTTATATTCATACATTTGTACATATATACATATATGGCATTGTTAAATATAAAATAGGCATGTATATTATATATGTCCAAAATATGTGCATAATATGTTCATTATACCTACGTTATTCGTACCTTAAAGATGATGTTGGGGTGCGTATGGGACAATTTAGAGATAAATTTCCTATTGGCTACAATATGTAACTTGCTCGCTTGTTCTACTTTCATTTCGGAACCAAGAGTATGCTTCTTCTTCTTGGTTCAAACAAAAGTATGTGTATGTAACACCTGCTTTTCCAGGAAGCTTTAAGCAGTTAAGAGGTTTTAAAAGAATTATATATTGTAATTTTCATCTCCAAAATTTCATATGCAACTTCACCTCTTTAGAAGAGGATCTTGATACAATAGTTTCTACACTCTGCTGTCATCTTCTCTTTTCCTTTTCCATTTAATTTTTTATTGGTCTTTGTTTCAAGTACTAAGCACAACAGTGTCAGGCTGTACTATACCAATCCTCTTAGACACTTTTAAGAGTTCCAAAGTTATATAGTATGCATTAATTTATTTTGATGGAGGTAAAGAGGAAAAAAAAATTCAAACTATTTTTTCCCTAAATGGAGGTAAAGGTACTTCTAAATGCAGTTGAAAGTTTTTTCACAAAAAATAGATTCTGATATCTTATTTAAGTTAGAAGGTGAATATGCTGGTAACTTTGAATAAGCATTCTTCTTTATAGGCCAACTACATGGCTCCTTTTAACATCATCCATGGGAATGGTGTAGCTGCACTTTCTAAGAAATACATTTTATTATGAAATGCATGCTTAAAAGTTTATAAAGAGTTTTTGCAAGTTGATATAGTTTGATTGATGGCTAATTTTTTTTAGTGTACATATCAGAAAGTTTTTTCTTTATAAAAAATAAATAAAAAAGATTTTAGGTTAAATTTAACAAGGTAAATCTCATGCAGGAGAGTATGCAACAGCAAGAGCAGCATCAGCAGCTGGCACTATTATGGTTGGCTTTTCCACCATTTTTTGTTTTTTTTGGTTCCTGCAGTGGTTTGTGGGGGGGGGAGGGGGGGGGGGGGGGGGTGTTGTGGGGCGGTTGTTTTCAATGTGTAAACCAATTGGGCCTGCCACACTCTGTGGATTTCCAAAATAATTGTAATCAATATTAACATGTTGTTTATGCATGATTGGTGGTTTCAGACACTTTCCTCATGGGCTACTTCCAGTGTTGAAGAGGTTGCTTCAACAGGACCTGGCATTCGCTTTTTCCAACTCTATGTGAGTTCAAGAGATCATCCCTTAATTTCCTGTTATTTGTCTTTGTCTTTCCTTTGCTAAAATCAGTGTTTTTACTTACTGTTGTCTGTTGTTGATCTTGGCTTGAGCATCTTGAAGAGTTATTATAAAGACCTCATTAGTCACAAACCCAGATTTAATTGCATATTCTCCCCACCCCTCTCTGGGGCCTTTTAATTTTTAACTTACCTTATTATTGATATATTTTTTCTAATAAATCCTGTCACCTGTCAGTTTTCTGTTTATTTTCTGTTTCAAGCTCTCTTTGTTCCAACAGAGTGGCCCTCTGGCTATTTTTCAAGAGATCATCCTACTTCCTACTTTTGAAGTCATTACTTTTTATTCAGTCCTAAGTAACTTCAGTAAAGTGTGTGATGCTTAATGGGTTTTTCTTTTTAACTGTTACTTGTCTTAGAATTGCTTTCTCTGGTTATTCTTCAGGTGTATAAAGACAGGAATGTGGTTGCACAGCTTGTAAGAAGAGCTGAAAGGGCTGGTTTCAATGCAATTGCCCTGACCGTGGACACTCCAAGGCTTGGCCGCAGGGAGGCTGACATCAAGAACAGGTGAACATTTTTTCGAAGTGCAATTTGAAAAATAAAGGAAGATAAAACAATTAAAAAGGATTAGCTTGTCCAAATATTTCTTACATGATTGAAGAATAAGCTACGACTTTTCTGCATAAGAAACTTAATTGTTTGACGGGTTCTCCTACAGATTTGTTTTGCCACCATTTTTGACTTTGAAGAACTTTGATGGATTGAATCTTGGAACAATGGATAAGGTGGGTCACCAATATGACTTTTTAATATGAGACAGATAATTTTCCATTTTCCATATATAATATATATATATATATATATAAATATATATTTTCTCCATGATCACACGTGGGGTTGACCTGCAGACCAATGATTCTGGACTAGCTTCCTATGTTGCTGGACAAATTGACCGCTCTCTCAGCTGGAAGGTAAGATGGCTGTTTATATATAAGATTTCTAGAAATATGAGAAATTTGTACTAATTTGAATTATTTTCTCATTTTTTTGAACAGGATGTGAAGTGGCTTCAGACAATCACCCGATTACCAATTCTTGTGAAGGGTGTCCTTACTGCTGAGGATAGTATGTGAACAGAAACCTCCCCCCCCAAAAAAACTCTACCCAAAAAAAAAAAAACCTCTCTGATTTATTTATTTTTAAATCTAGAAATTTCAACAATCTTCTAATTTAATCCCATCTCATGTTCTACAATGCAGCAAGGCTAGCCATACAAGCTGGAGCTGCAGGAATCATCGTGTCCAATCATGGAGCTCGCCAACTTGATTATGTTCCTGCAACTATTATGGCTTTGGAAGAGGTAGATTTTTTATTTTTTTGCTCCAGCAAGATGTAGTTCATTTATAAACATTTCAATTTTCCATAATGGGTTATATATAAGCATGTTTAATCAACAAGTGTAGGTAATCCAATGATATCATGCTTAGTTCTGTTATTCATGTGTCACTCTTTTAATCTGTATAGTTTACTTTCTTTTCAATATATTCTTCACGAGTTCCCTGAAGTTGAATGCAAGAATTGTAACAATGCTTCCTCTCTATAGTCACAAACAAATGTATTTCCAAATTATTGATAAATCTGCTAGAAGATAAAGATTATGTGTGTGTGCACGCATGCTAAGAGATTTTGTTGTCCTCACTTATATGGTGATTTTTTTTTTTTGTTATTTATATTCCTGAATTCTTTTTATCATTCAGTTTTTCCAAATTTTTAGATTGTATCACTGAGTTTTTCTGTTGTTTCATAAATTTGCTTTTCCCTAATCTTGATATTGTACATATGTCAAAAGAATTTGTTGAAGTTGCATTGCTTTGAAATCGAACCTTGTAATATTTTAATATTATGGTTCTGATTGGGATGACTTAGGTTGTCAAAGCTGCACAAGGCCGAGTTCCTGTTTTTCTGGATGGTGGAATCCGGCGAGGGACAGATGTCTTTAAAGCATTGGCTCTAGGAGCATCGGGCATATTTGTGAGTAAATATTATGCTATATGACCATTACAGAGAAATAGCTGCCTATAATGACCAATGAGATATTTCTACTTGCCTTAGATTCTTATATTAATGTTACTGAATACAAATTACAATTTGTAATTTAACAGTATTAAGATCTTAAAAGTAATAGCAATGGTACTTCCTAATGTTAGATCTTGTGACAATTTTTTCTGGAAATTTGGATAAAATTAATAATCCGACAAATGATGTATAAATTAAGAAGCATGAAAGAATAGTTACTCACAAGCTCCAGGTCCCTTAGCTAATTGTCATCCATATGATCCTCTTGTCCTGTATCAGATTGGAAGACCTGTTGTATTCTCATTGGCTGCTGAAGGCGAGGCTGGTGTAAGAAAAGTACTTCAGATGCTTCGGGATGAGTTTGAAATAACGATGGCTTTAAGTGGTTGTCGCTCACTTAAAGAGATTACCCGTGACCACATTGTAGCTGAATGGGATCGTCCGTATCTTTCACCCAGGTTGTAAGATTATAATGCTGCTTCTTGTTCATTATTATGGTGGGAGGTTATTTCAGGAACCTGTCTTTTGTAAGAATAACACCTCTCACGTTTGGTTTGAAAATATATATTGAAGAGTTCGAACTTCTGTGACACAATAAATGAGATTATTATTACAAGACTACTTAATTGGGGATTGGGGTTATGAACTTATGGCACCAATGCAGCATATTTTTGTAACAGTGAATGCTTTATTTTGTTTCTAAGCAACTGGTGGTGAAGAAAATATATCATATATAGCAATTTGACCGTTCACTTCAAGTAAAATGGTATTTCTTGGCATCCTGCTGGGTGCTAGGATTTTCAATTTTGCACTGCTTATCTTTGTTCGTCATTTAGCTTTGACCATTCATCTTTGTTAAATTATTATTTATTTTTTTTGGGTGACAAAACTAAAAAATAATTTCTAGACAATCTTCAGCTTGTAAGTTCTAATCACTTAAAGTCATTGATATAAGTTGAGTTGAGCACTAAAGTGTTCAAAATTTGGTTTGATTTAATATTTTATGGAACTCCAGTTTAAGATCAAACTCAATATTTATGTATGATTTTTTTTTTTTTTATATAAATTTTCTGAATGAGCACAAGATTGTTTCTTTTACGTTTGGACTTGGTTTTTTAATTTTCTGAATGAGCACAAGATTGTTTCTTTTACGTTTAGAAATATCACTATTGACAATGCACACTTGTTTGGGCCCGAACACATTCAACTGCTAAACAGATCTCTTGATAACATTGTTTTCAAGACAACCATCAACAATGATCCACCAAAAAAAAATAACAAATAACAGAAAATAATGCAAAATAACAGAAAAGAGATTAAAAAAAATAATAATAAAAAGTGGAAATTAAAGGTAGATAGGATAAAAAAAAATTATAAGTAAATGGAGTAAAAAGAAGAACTAAAAGGACACACACATAGGGCGAAAGTTTTGGTCCTCCAATGGTAGCACCGGTAAGAATTGCCACTGACAGTGGTCTATGGCTGAACCCAACAGATAAGAGAGAGGGAGAGACTGCTTGAAGAGAACTTGTTCTAGTGTTCTTTAGCCAAACATAGGCAGCTTCCAAAATTTATGTAAATATTACTCATTCATATCGTAATTGCACTGCACTGTTTATTATTATATTTTTAATGCTTTAACCATGAAAGCGATAACACATTTTTAAATCCACAAGAAAGGTAATGTGAAATCAACCCTAACTTGTATGTGTGTGTCTATATATATATATATATATATATATATATGGTTGGGTTTAAGTTACACTTGGTGTAACTCTAAATAATGTTACATCACTCAATATTTTTTAATTTGATGCAAATTTTGACAAATCTATCATTAGATTACATTATCTTCATATATTTTTCATGCTTGCAAAATTTCAGGATGATCAAAAATTAATAGTCTTGTCATCAATCAATTTTTTTAATTTAAGTTTTTATAGTTTAAAATAATGCATAAAAGATGAGTTTATGGATCGAATGGTAAACTACATCCGAATGACCTTGAAACTTTGCAAAAATGGAGAATATAAAAAGATAATGTAATCTAATGGTGAATATGTCAAAATTTGCATCCAAATAAAAAATATTGAGTAGTGTAATATTGCTTAAAGTTACACCAAGTGTAACTTGAACCTAACATATATATATATATATATATATAAAGCCAAAATTAAGAGAAAATTCAATTAGATTTCAAATTAGAATTCAATTAGAGTCTAATTTTGCGACATGTGTCTCATCTAATTATTGTTGCTAAAATGAAATCTTAGAAATCTTCTATTGTTTTCAAATACAATAAACATATTTATTATTATTATTAAGTGAACTTTAATTATTATTACTCAAAATTCTTTTATCTATTAGTTTGTCTTTACTCTTTACAATTCTTTTATTTAACAATCCAACTCAACTTTGAGAACTATTGTTCTTTGCAATTATATTAAGTGTACATTTGAGTCTTGATTGTAGCTAGCATTTTTTTTCCTCTACTAGTTGTAGGTCCTATGTGAGTCTCTACTCATTTTATTTAGTGTTTACCTTTCATTTACATTACTTTCAACAAAAATTTAGATAAGTTATTCGTAAACGGACACTAGGAAAATATTTGTTGTGTTAACATTTGCTTTTATTTTCACTCAATCGCTCTTGATTTGTGTCATACCCCTTGTGTGTGTGTGTGTGTGTGTGAAGAATCACCCATTATCTAATGGTTTAATTGTCTTTTAGTGTTAACATTTGTTACCCACTGACTAACTAGCTTATGCCCTCAGTTCCCACTCGGCAAATAACAAATTAAAAGCACATTCATATTCAGCAACTAATTTTTATTTTCAAGGTTTTAGATCAAATTGGATTGTTGTTGGGCTTTTTATTTATTTATTTAAAAATGCCAAAACATTGCCAAGAGGATCATATTTAAGATTATTTCAGTTATGCTTAAAAAAAAAAAAAAAATTGAGAGTTTAAATTTTTATTTTAGGGGTTAAAACAAATAAAAAATAATAATTTCTAGACAATTTTCAACTTGTAAGTTCTAATCACTTAAAGTCATTGATATAAGTTAAGTTGAGCACTAAAATGTTCAAAATTTGGTTTGTTTAATTTTTATGGAACTTGAGTTTAAGATTAAACTCAATTTTTATGTTTGAACTTGACTTTTATTAAAAAATTCCTGAATCAGCACAAGACTGTTTCTTTTATGTTTGAACTTGGTTTTTTAATTTTTTGAATGAGCACAAGATTGTTTCTTAGATCTATCACTATTGGCAATATTATATTATAGGGCATTTTTTCGAGAGCATTTGTATGTGTTTTTGAACTAGTCTTGTGCAATGCACATTTGTTTGGGGCCTTTGGGCCCCAAACACATTCAACTTCTAAAGAGATCTCTTACATTCAACTTCTAAAGAGATCTCTTTCAAGACAACCATCAACAATGATCCACCAAAAAATAACAAATAAGAGAAAATAATGCAAAAAATAACAAATAAAAAATAAAAAAAGTGGAAATTATAGGTAGATAGAATAAAAGAAAATTATAAGTAAATGGACTAAAAAGAAAAACTAAAAGGACAAACACACAGCGAGAGAATTGGTCCTCCAATGGTAGCACCGGGAAGAATTGCCACTGACAGTGGTCCATGGCTGAACCCAACGTATAGAGAGAGGGAGAGAATGCTTGAAGAGAACTTGTTCTAGTGTTCTTTAGAAAGAACTCCATCCCATGATTTCAACTGTTATGGTTCAAACCACGACATTAGTATCATTACATAACATTAGATCTGTGCCATCCCTGCAGCTAAATAATCCACAAAAAATTAGTAGCCTAAACTAAAGACCATGCATACACTGACTTGCTTCCCTTCACAAATTTTTTGGAGAGAGCAATCTAAGAAGCATACCATGACCTCTCCCTTTTGTGAAGCAGCAAGCCAGTGAGCAATGAGCTACCAACAAGATACGAAAGCTCTGATTGTAAAGCAATTTGGATGACTATTCTCACCTCTGTGACCCTCAATTGCATATGCAGCTTGCATTTGGATCTTAATTTTTTTAACTGTGGCCTCTTTGTAGCCTCTTTCTTCCATTAAATAAAAAGCAGCACAAGAATGTTGATTGTTTCAAAGATTCCCTCAAGCATATGTAACGGGAAGCCAGATGATCCAGTCCTCACAACTCAGTCCCTCATCCTATTGAGTGGTATAAATGCAGTCTGGTGAAGCATCACTTACTCAAGCAGGCTACGCTGGTCTCAGTGAGATACAAGGGAGCACTAAAAAGTTGCTTGCTGAGAGAAGCACTGTCTTAACTTTGCCCGGAAAGTATGAAGCCATAGGCCCATAGGCATTTTGATATATTCACAATGCTGCAGATGCCACGAGTCAACCACAAGTTATCATTGAATGCAACTTCTTGCAAGTTGCATATTAATAAAAAAATATTGACAATGGAATGCCTTGTGAGTCAGCACAAATTTTGGGCTCAAAATGTCTGAACTCCCAAATTTGAAGCCACATGTTCAATCCATGCTGATGAAGTCATCAATCAAGTGGCAGTTTCTTCTCAAAAAAAAAAAAAATAAAATAAGTGGCAGTTCACTGTCAGATGAAATGTCCATAACAATTCAAAAGGACTTGCCCCGTGCCTAGGTAGTCAGTATTTTTTTGTTTTATTTATCTTCCTTGAAAAGAGGTTGTAAAAGACTCTTACAACTAGGCTCATCCCAGTACAACTCATCCCACCACTTTCTGCTTCCGCTGATGTGCATGAGGGAAGAAGGCAGGTTGTCCATTAAGAATGGAAGCTTCTTTAGCTTCTCACAGTCCCATACATCAATAGAGTCCAATGAATTACAAATTAATACCCTTTTGGAAATGGATTTCAATTCTGGTAAAGAAGATAAGTACAGGAGACGTAACCTAGGAATCATGATAGGAGGAAAAGCATTACTATTTACCCCACTGGTTTCCTTCCCTTCAATGATTTCCTCAATTGAATGACAATTCCATACCTCAACCTCTTCAAGATTTTGAAGGCATGATAACAAATCAAATGTGAGTATGTATTTAAGCCTGTGACAATTGTGGATGTGCAGGGTTTTTAACTTAGAAAATACACTGTCTGTCACAGCTCCATAACAAATTGCCTTCAAGTTAAGTAGCTTCCGGAGGATCAATTTCTCTAGACTTGGAAAGGAATTTTCATCTGCCATTATGATGTACTCTAAACCAATACAAGTGGAGATGTAACACTCTTTTAGGTCATCCAATTTTGATGTGCTTGACAGTTTAGAAAGAATGTCAATATCATCACAACCCTGCAATGCCAACTCTTGAGTATTGTCTGGAAGCTCTATTGAACTCCCATTGGTGATGAGGTTACAGCCTTGAACTTCTGCACTGTAAGTTCCCTTGGAAATAGGTAAAAGGCTTGATAGAAGTCCTATACCAATATGGTAGCTTTTCAGCACCCGCCAATGTCTAGATCTCACATAGTTGTTGAAGCTGTATGAATCCTCAAAGGAAAGACCAAGATTAGTTAGTTGTGAGGAGTCTTTGATTTCTGCAAAATCTGCTCCTCCTCCGTTTCCCTGTGAATTCAAGGACCATCTCCATTTGCTTCCAAACATCGATAGATTTTCTAGGCGGCACAGGTTTGGGATGACCCCAGCAGGAAACATGTTAAGGTCTTCCGTATGAGAAAGATCAAGACGCCTAAGATTTACCAAGCCTTTGATACCACTAGGCAACTCTTGGATCAAGGTATATGAAAGGTCCAACACCCTCAGCTCTTTCAGCATCGCTAGTGAAGGTAATTCTTCAATCTTACAAAGGCGTAACATGATTGCATGCAGATTCTGTAAACAGGAAAGGGAATCTGGAAGTGACTTTATTGGAGAATTAGATAGGTCAAGAACTCTAAGTTTTTGCATGTTCAGAAAGAATAAATCAGGGATTTTTTCCATTAGGGGGTTCTGTTGCAGGAGCAGAGTAGATAAATTTGTGCTATGGGGATGATCTGGAAGAATTTTAATGTAGTTTTCCATTAGAGAGACCCTCTCTACATTTTCCATCCACGTCCTTGGCAATGTTTTCAATCCAACACCAGCTTTGACCATGAACCGAGGACTCTCCTTTGTGATTCTGATTGCTAAATCCCTCACCAAATCATGCATTCTTACGCACCCTGTTCCAATAACCTCCAGCAGGCAAGCATCTTTGAGTTCCTTAAGCAATGCATGGCCTTTGTTGTTCTCATGCTCCCTATCCCACACTTCATCTATGAAACCTTCTGCCATCCAGTACTCAATCAGCTCCTCAACAACAATTTTATAATTCTCAGGATATAATGCACAGTACAAAAAGCAAGCGCGGACCCTGTCATTTTTTAAGTGGTTATAACTGAATTTCAGACGTGCAAAAACATCTTCCTCCATGCCTTCAATTTCAGCTCTTGAACTTTTCAATTCTTCCAGTGCATTCTTCCAAACTCTTGCATCATTGGTTTTCCTCATGGCTCGTCCCACAGTGATGATTGCAAGCGGCAAACCACCACATTCTTTAACAATCAGCTTTGCAGAGGATTCTATTTCAGGAGAAAGAAAGTCATCTATTCCAGCTTTATCAGTGAACAAATTCCAGGCTTCCTCCTCAGAAAGCATGCCCACCTTGATTTCTCTTTGTGTTTCCATGCCCCGACAGACTTCCATGAGTCGAGTAATGATTATTAACTTACAACCATTCTCTTTATTTGGCTGTGGGATCCCCACCTCTTCTAAGGTAAACTTACTCCATAAATCATCTATGATTAGAATAAATTTTTTCATTCTCAACAAATGCTCAAATAATATGGTTGATCTCCTGATTAAATTATTACTGAATGAGAACTCCTGGTTTAGATCCAGGTTTACTGCTTTCCCTATTTCAATTTGCAATATCTCCAACTCAAAAGTTTTTGATGCAGTCACCCAAATAACATTATCAAATATTTGAGCTTCATTGAGTTGATTATATATATGCACCATAATGGTCGTCTTTCCAACTCCACCCATACCATAGACACCTATCTTATTGATGTTGTCATCCATCAGACACTTCCAAATCTCAAGCAAAATATCCCTTTGTATTGTGTTACCGATTAACTGTGTTGCTGGCATAAACTTTCCTATATCTGGCAATAAATCAATAAATAAACCATTTGGAAACACTCCCTCTTCTTGAAGCTCGGTCACCTTTTTAATCTTTTGTAAAAGATGTTTTCCTATTTTATATCTTGAATAGAAATTAGGAAAAACACCATTCATGCACCTTCTTGTAGTGATGATTTCATTTTCTAAGCTATCCACTTCATTGTTTACCTTTTCCACAAGTTTGAGCCACAACTCTACCTCACCTTTTAGCTTCTTACTCAAGTATGTTAATCCCATATTAATCTCCATTTTGATGTCATTTGCTCGACCATTTAGTTTTTCCATATTGAAATGAAGTGACTCTTGGTGTTTCCGAACATTTCTCAAATAGGAGAACTGTGTGGCAAGGGTTCCCTGTGATGAATTAACAAACCCAATGACAGTCCCAAGACTCCCAACTATATCCATGGTCACTGCATTAAGTGAAATGACGAAGAGAAAAGAGAGAGGAGGAAGAAAGGAAGGAACAATCAAAAATCTAAGATCAAGTATAAATAAAACAAAATCAAATAAGCTATAATATATTGAAGTTATTTTTAAAAGCTATAACCTTATTACAGGCTCAATATGTGACAGCAACAAAGCTTATGAATTTTATGCTTCTTATACAACCTAATCTTATTTCCAAAAATATGCTTGCAAGTTAATTGCCTTATGTAGAAATTTTCAAGGAAATGCCACTAAAGAGATAGAGGAGTTATCTAATGGATCACTCTGTAAAGTTTAAGGCACCCAAGTCTCAAGAGCAGTTTTCCTCGAACCTTCAGCTCCACTAAAAAAAGGATAAACATTCCTAATGGGGAAGATAACAGTCAGCCCCCTTTGAAGACTTCTAAGAGGCAAGGGAAAGCTGGTTCTAGTGCTCAATCACTAATTGCCTGTATAAAGGATTTATTGTGGTCAATGGCATTCAGAGTGAGATTGGTTTTAATAAAATTCCAATAGCTTATTTTTAAACTTTGAGGGCAATTGCCTTCTCTTACCTAAATGTGATTGCTTAGGAAAACTTAGGTGAGATTGCCTAGTATTTATCGTTGTTTATTTATCATTCTATTCACCATTTTAATACCAAAATAACCATCAAATATGTTAAAGATCCAATATTTGTATTACCTAAACCCTTAAATATCAAATCCTATTCAAAACCCTTCAAGATCACTTCAAGTAATCTAATTTAGTGCTGAATTCCTAACGATCCTACCTTCAACATTAAGACTTACTAAGGTAACAGTCATTGCTGCAATTCTTATTCCTAACGAATAGAAAATTGCGCTTCCAATAATTGGCTGACTGTATGACTTATGATTAGTTAATTCACACACCCTTGCCAAGTACAAGATTTATATAATGACTTGCTTACCTGACATACAACTATAAATTAATTCATTGTTAAGGACTGCCCTCCTTGTAATAAAAATATAGTTATATTTTACTAGAAATCTTAACTCATTCCATCAAAGAAATAGAATTGGTCTGCTAATTGTACTTTAATCAATGTTATTATGAAATATGAATTTGCATGGAATTTATTTATTTACAATTATTATAATTTATGTACTAATAAAATATAAAATTATGTTAACCATTTCAATTTTTTGGGTCATAATTATTAAAAAGGTGAAATAGGTTGTTTTTATGTCAACCCCAAAACAACATATTTATTAAACGACTTGAATTGAATCATGTATGTGTCAACCTAACACAATTTGTTTATTAAGCATGGTACATGGATCATGTTGGCCACATAATAAAAGGGTTATGTTAGGAATGAGGGGTTTTTGACATGATTATTAAATGAATCATGTTCGTATCAACCCATGTAATTGAATCTCTCTATCTTGACACAACTCCAACGATGCCTAACTCAACACAACATGCATATGACCCACCAACACAAATTGCCACCCTTATGTTCAATACCTTCTTGTACTTGTACCACACCTGTACTCATATTTACCTTACCTTTATACTACTCTAGCTAGGTTAAGGGCCTATAAGACAACTGTACAGCTATTTACACAGAATAGTAAATAATAACTTCACTCAATCCTAACAGCTTCTCCATCCCAAAAACAACTTGGTGTCTTTGTTTAAAAGATTAACTGGGTTAGACTGGAAAATCAAGGCTACGCTTTTGCCAGAAATCTTATTACAGATCTGATATTTTATAGATTGGATAGTGGTTAAAGTTGAACCCCAACAATTCTTGAACTACAGCACGTCTAAAAACACCAATATTCTTGAAAAGAGAGAGAGCTATAAAAAATTGAAAATAGAAAAGATTCTATATTCAAATGATCTTGTGTTAACAACCCAACTATTTCCTAAAGGGAACTACTCAAATTATCAAGGCGAAATTGATGGAAGCGGACATGAAATTGAGGATGATGATTAGATACATGATTCTGCACTGATATCATTAACAAAGAAGACATAGATTGATTCATGGCAAAGGACTAAGGGCTGTTACCTAAAATCTTGCAAGTTGGAATGAAATGCCAATTTGCTCCGTACTTGCCAGTTGCCAGAAGAGAAAGACAGCAGCAGTTGACTTTTCTGAAGAGTAGAAGACAGAAGTTTAATAAAACATACTTAGTAACAAATATAGCAATAATTTTTACTGGAACAAAGTTATTGCGGAACATCTACTATATTTTACTTTCACTTTTTATTTTTTCCCCCCCCAAAATCTACTTTGGATTCCTAATGTAACGATTTAGTCCCCACCAAACAAATTTAAAAGAGGTTTTATCAAGAAATTTTTTTTTTAAAAGAGGTCACTTTTTTTATATCAAAAGCACGTAGCTAAAGTGATTTTTAGTTTGTTCAATTGACAATGTTGCTACAGTAATTATTTATTTATTTTTTTTAAAGTCATCTGTTTGTGCTTTTTTTTTTTTTTTTTCCTTTTAAGTACTTATATGAGCTAATATATATATATTATTATACTGACACAATAAATTTTTCTATATATAAAAAGCACAAATGTATGTAGATACAATGATTTTTGGTTTGTTCAAATGACACTGTAGCTATAGGAGCTGTGGGGGTAAAGTTCATTAGTCAACAGTGGGCCTTGGTGCCCATACGGAACCCAGCCATAACAGGAAGCGAGGACATGGCCAGAGGGCTTCCGCCCAACGGACTAGTTTAAGAGGCGTCCGAGAAGGATTGTCTCCTCGGACGCGCCAAACGGGAGTCCAATTCACACTCTTAACATGGTGAAAGGTCATCCAAAATCAAAGGAAAATGCTAGACGTTCAGGGGGCAACCACAACTGCCGCATTAAATGCAAGGGAGCTACTTTTCCAGTCGCATTAATGTGGAGAGGACAGGAGAACAGTATTATCTTGGCCAGTGCAACTCACAGAAAAGGGAGGAGGATGTCCTATGGGACAGGCACTCAAGTAGAGGCCCAGATGATCAACAAGTGTAGGGTCATTATCATTCGAAAGATGCTATATAAGAGAAGAAAACCCCCATGATCAGGGGATCGGAAGCTGGAGAGCAAAAAGCAAGGAAAGGAAGAGAGAGAAAGAAAGGAACTCTGTAAACAAAACTTTGGGTACAGCCCTAAGAACTATTATCCCAGGAAACTTAATGAAGTATTCCCACGTTCAAATGGTTGCATGGCTTACTAACAATTACGTTTACTCTGTCAAGACCTAGTTCTACGTCCCACTCTCTACAAATTCATTGTTGAGGGTCTTTTGGGCCAGAATCGCTCGCTCGCTGGGCTTGGGCCCCAAAATTTGTCCCTTACAATTGACGCCATCTGTGGGGAGAATTTGTGTCTCGACAAGTAAACAGTAAGAAATGGAAGGATCAGGCCCGCGCCAAACTGGACATGCAGATTCTCAACGGTAGGACAATTTTTCAAATGTCGAACGAGGGAACGATCAAGACAACCAACGAAAGGGAAGCGTGAACACCTCTTACACGAGTAAAAGCCGTTCAAAGGGGAAGGATCATGCATCCCATGAGCAAAATGATCGAAAGGCTTTAAGAAAAGAGATTGATGATTTGAAGAAAAAGCTACGCCGAACACAGCAGAAACGTCCTTCACCCGGCTCGGGATCTAGCAGTGACGAGGATAACGAATATCAGTGAAGATCAAGAACCCCTCCGAGCGAGACCTTTTCCTATGAGGAAGAGAGGCCTCGTAAACGCAGCCGCAAAAGCCCATCTTACCAAGGCCTAGCCAACGATGCCATGAGTAAGGCCTTGGATCGCACCTCCCAGTCGCCGTTTACACGTAGAATAGAGAGGGCAGTGCTTCCTCGGCGGTTCCATCAACCAACGTTTGCCATATACAATGGTCGGACCGACCCAGTGGAGCATGTGAGCCAATTCAATCAAAGGATGACCGTCCACACCAGGGATGAGGCGCTAATGTGCAGGATATTCCCATCTAGCTTGGGACCCATGGCGATGAGATGGTTCGATTCCCTCCAGCCGAATTCCATAGATTCCTTTAAACAGCTGACGCAGGCTTTTGGTTCCCGTTTCATCACCAGCACTAGAGTCCCTCGGCCCCTCGATTCCCTCCTATCCTTGTCCATGCGGGAAGGAGAGACGCTGAAGGCCTACTCGGATAGATACTGGGAAATGTATAACGAGATCGAAGGGAAATATGATGACGTCGCCATCAATATGTTCAAAAGGGGCTTGCCGACAGAACATGGTTTAAGAAAGTCCCTCACTGGAAAGCCAGTCACCAACGTGCGCCAACTCATGGACAGAATCGACAAGTATAAAAGGGTCGAGGAGGATCAGCAGATGGGAAAAGGTAAAGCGAAGGTCGTCCCTCAGGAGAGGAAGGACTTCAGGTCGGAACGATTTAACAACAGTAACAGACCGAGAAGGGACTATATAGATCAGTCTGAATCTACTGGGGCTCAGGCAGTCCATACTGTGTTCCGAGAACCTCTTCACAAGATCCTAGAGAAGGTGAAGTATGAGCCTTTCTTCCAGTGGCCGAACAAGATGGCTGGCGACCCTTTGAAGCATAATCAGAACCTGTATTGCGCATACCATCAGGAGCCAGGTCACACTACTGATGATTGCAGGAACCTGAAGAACTATTTAGACCGGCAAGTCCGAGAAGGGAAGCTGAGACATCTGCTGCATCGCTCTGAAGGATGGCAAGAACCATCAAACAATGAAACCAGACAAAGTACGTTGAGGCCACCCATTGGCACAATTAATGTCATTCTCGCTGCACCTGGAAGGACAGGCTCTATCCCCTTCAGGGTAATGTCAGCGAGCAATTTCCCGACTAAGCCAGATGACAGGGAATCCAAGAGGGCTAGAATGAGCGCCACGCCATTAATCAGGTTCACGGAGGAAGACAAACAAGGAACTATCTAACCCCACGATGATGTCTTAGTCGTTACGCTCAGAATAGGAGGTTATGACGTGAAAAGGGTGTTAGTTAATCAAGGCAGCGCAGTGGAGATAATGTACCCTGATTTGTATTAGGGACTGAACTTGAAGCAGGAAGACATGTTGCCATACGATTCCCCCCTGGTTAGCTTTGAAGGAAAGGTTGTCATCCCGAGAGGCATAATTAGGTTGCCTGTGCAAACAGACTCAGATGTGGTAGAAGTGAACTTCATTGTCGTAGATGCATACTCCCCTTACACAGCCATCATGGCCCGGCCATGGCTTCATGCACTAGGAGCTGTGTCGTCAACCTTGCACCAAAAGGTGAAATATCCGTCAGGAGGTTAGATCAAAGAGATAATAGGGAACCAGGGAGTAGCTAGGCAATGCATGGTGTCAGCAATCTTATGATAGCAGAATTGCATAACTTCCACTTCAGCCGAGAACGGCTTATAGCAATTAATGACTGCGGTCCCAACTGCGGGCAGTGGAGGACTAGCCATGGAGGTGAACTGTGAGGAGTTGGAGAAAGTACTTGTCGGATCTGACCCTGAGAGGTTTTTTCAAATTGGTTCGGAATTGCCACCCCAAAAGAAGTCAGCACTGACTGCTCTCCTCCGACAGAATATAGACATGTTTGCTTGGGACCCCTATGAGGCCCCCGGGGTCGACCCAGATTTCATCTGCCACCGCCTTAATGTGAACCCGGCCATAACACCTAAAAGGCAAGCTCCTCGACGACCTTCGAAAGAACATACCGACGCCGTGATAGAAGAGGTCACAAGATTAAAGAAAGCAGGGGCTATCAAAGAGGTTTTCTATTCCGAGTGGTTAGCCAACACAGTAGTGGTGAGGAAGAAGAGTGGGAAATGGCGGGTCTGCGTAGACTTCACCGACTTAAACAAGGCGTGCCCAAAGGATCCCTTCCCTATGCCCCAGATAGACCGGTTGGTAGATTCGACTGTCGGACATTCTAGAATGAGTTTTCTAGACGCTTTTCAGGGCTACCACCAGATACCCTTGGCCGTCGAAGACCAGGAGAAGACTGCTTTTGTCACCCCAGTTGGGAATTATCATTATAAAGTGATGCCCTTCGGCCTAAAAAATGCCGGGTCAACCTATCAAAGGATGATGACCAAGATGTTTGAGCAGCAGATGGGTAAAAACATTGAAGTGTACATAAACGACATGGTGGTTAAAAGTAAGTTGGCTCCCAACCATATTGATGATCTTGGCAACGTTTTTCAGATATTAAGAAAGTATAAGCTACGGCTGAACGCAACCAAATGTTCATTTGGAGTGGAATCTGGAAAATTCTTGGGCTATATGGTGACTCACAGAGGCATTGAGGCTAACCTCGACCAAATAAGAGCCATCCATAACTTGCAGCCTCCTCGGAACCCTAAAGAAGTCCAGAAGCTTACTGGTATGATAGCAGCTTTAAACCGTTTCATCTCGCGCTCAGCAGATAGATGCAAGCCATTTTTTCTCCTATTACACAAATGGAAATGATTTGAGTGGGATGAGGAATGCGCTATGGCTTTCCAACAGCTAAAGGAATACCTCGCCCATCCGCCGATTATGTCCAGTCCCGAGGCCAACGAGGTTTTGTTTGCCTACATAGCAGTGGCCCCACATGCAGTAAGCTTGGTGCTAATCCGAGAAGACAACGACACACAGCGACCAGTCTATTACGTTAGCAAATCACTGCAGGAGGCAGAAACCCGTTACCTTCCCCTCAAAAAGGCTATCCTGGCCATCGTACAGGCCACAAGAAAGCTGCCCCACTACTTTCAAGCACACACTGTTGTGGTGTTAACTCAACTCCCCTTAAAGTCCATCCTGCGCAGCGCCGATTACACAAGTAGAATTGCAAAATGGGGAACTATTTTGGGGCCTTTGACATTAGATACATGCCTCGCACCGCTGTAAAGGGCCAGGTCCTCGCCGACCTAGTGGCAGAATTTGCGGAGCCTGCACCAGAAGGAAAGGAAGTGTCGGTCTTACTGGGGGCTGGCGAGCGCGTGAGCAACACAGTTTCCCCGCGTGGACTCACTTGGTGGAAAGCATACATTGATGGCGCATCGAACCAAAGGGGCTCAGGGTTAGGACTTGTCCTGCTCTCACCTGAAGGGATAACCATAGAGAAGTCATTGAGACTTGGTTTTTCAGCCACAAATAATGAAGCCGAATATGAAGCGCTATTGGAGGGAATGGGAATGATCTGGAAAATGGGGGGGAAATCCGTAGACATGTTCTTGGATTCAAGACTTATTGTGGGGCAGGTAAATGGAGACATGGAGGCAAAGGATAAAAGAATGCAAGAGTATCTAGTTCGGGTTAAGCATCTGCAGAACCAATTTCATCACTTCCGCTTGACGCATGTACTTAGAAGTGGGAACACCCATGCTGATTCTCTCGTGACGTTGGCTACCTCCTCGGCTCAACCCTTACCTCGAGTCATTCTGGTAGAAGAGGTCCTCCGTCCACTAACAGAAAAGGCCAATGGGATTGGAATACATAACATCAGGACAGGACCGAGTTAGATGGACCCTATCGTTCTGTACTTAAAGCATGACACCTTGCCAGACGATAAGGTTGAGGCTGGCAAAATCAGGAGAAGAGCTACTCGATTCTGGTTATTGGAGGACTCCAAGCTTTACGGACGCTCGTTCTTAGGGCCGTATTTGCTATGTGTGCACCCAGAGGCTGCAGAACTCATCCTGGAAGAGTTACACGAAGGAATTTGCGGAAGTCACACAGGGGGTAGGTCTTTGTCTCACAGAGCCTTAACGCTGGGTTATTGGTGGCCGAGCATGCATAAGGAAGCCCTGGAGTATGTGAAGAAGTGCGACCAATGCCAGAGATTCGCTCCAAGCATACACCAACCTGGTGGAGAGTTAAACCCATTGTCCAGTCCCTGGCCATTTGCGCAATGGGGCCTAGATATACTTGGTCCGTTCCCCAAAGCAATAGGGAACAGAAAATTTCTTCTCGTTGGCACTGACTACTTCACCAAATGGGTGGAGGCTGAGGCGCTGGCAAATATTAGGGACGTCGATGTCAAGAAGTTTCTCTGGAAAAATATAGTCACCAGGTTTGGCACCCCGCACACCCTGGTGTCGGACAACAGGTTCCAGTTTGACAGCAAAGCCTTCAGAAGGTACTGCAGTGAGCTGGGAATTGTTAACCGGTACTCCATGCCAACTTACCCCCAGAGTAATGGACAAGCAGAAGCCGTCAACAAGACCATAATGAACGAACTGAAAAAGAGACTAGATGACGCAAAGGGAAGATGGGTAGAGGAGTTAGCCCATGTCTTGTGGACATACCGCACCACGCCTCTTAGGTCCACAGGGGAAACCCCTTTTTCAATGACCTATGGGGCCAAGGTTGTCATTCCACTAGAGGTGAACTTCCCAACCCAGAGGACCACCACCTTCTGCCCCGCTACCAATAACAAGCTTCTGGAAAAGAGCTTGGACCTCATCGACGAAAGAAGGGAGGGCGCGATGGTCCACTTAGCTAACTATCAGCAGAAGCTCAAGCAAGGTTACGACGCCAAGGTGAAGTCCAGATCATTAGCGCCGGGGGATCTAGTACTGAGGAAGGTCCTAGGCACTGCGAGGAACCCCGCATGGGGAAAGCTCGGACCAAATTGGGAGGGACCGTACCGCATCACTTCTATAGCCGGCATAGGAGCCTACTTTTTGGAAGACTTGGACGAACATGTAGTGCCACGCCCTTGGAATGTAAACAACCTAAAAAGGTACTGTTATTAATGAAAGATATAATTTTTAAATGCCGTGTTACTATCCAGTTACTTACGTAAGTGTTAAACAGAACCCAAGTCCTGCATGGCTCCTCGGCCACAGACTTGGGGGAAATTAACCGCGATACTATTCTCACCAAGAGTTAAACAGAACCCAAGTCCTGCATGGCTCCTCGGCCACAGACTTGGGGGAAATTAACCCCTGTGCAGTTCTCCCTGAGTGTTAAATAGGGCCCAAATCCTGTCTAGCTCTTCGGACCAGGGACTTGGAGAAAATAAGGTTCGTAGCCAGTGCGCCCAACTATTAACTATCGTTCTATTCACGTATTCATTCACTTATGCTCGGTTATCAACAGTTAGTGATGGAATAGACATCCATTCATGATGAAAACAAAAAAAGAAGAAGACAATAATATTTGAAAGAAAATAACCTTTATCATTAAAATCCAAAAGTAGTTCTGTTTATAAACACTGGCGAGGCAAAACAAAACAAAATATAAAAGATGAGACAAATAAATCCTACACTAGTCTCCTAAGAGCCCTGAGTAGGAGTGGGCTGACCATCAGCTGCTTAGGTCCCCGGGGCAACCTCCTTGGCCTGTGCGACGATCTCGTTGATGGAAAGGCCGTCCTCGGGTGGCTTGTCCTGCGCGGCTTGCTCAATGCCCCCAGCCTCGAGAATAAAGGAGTCTGTTGGAAGAGGCTCTTTGGAGGCATCCTCGTCAGGAATTTCGCGTACATCCTCCGGGAAGAAGATGTTCTCAACCTTCCTGAGATCAGAATCCGCTGGGACAGCTGCCCGATCCAGGGCTACACCCCAGGACGTGGTGATGTATTCCCTGCAGACAATGGCTACCTCCTCGGCCAACCTAGCCTCAGTATCACGAACTCCACGCTCATATGAGGCCGCCACAGCCTTCTCAGCAGCTTCCCTGGCCAAGTGGGCTTCCTCCTTAGTCCTTGCAAGCTTAGCCTTGAGCGTGGAGATCGCCTGCTGCTTTGCCGTAAGTTTCTCCTCAGATTGGCGGAGCTTTATGCGCAGATCATCAGCTTGCTTTTCGACATTCTTAAGGCCGGCCTCCGCGCTCGCATGAGCCTTCTTCACCTCCTTTATTTCTTTATCCTAACGATCAAAATCCTGTTTGAGATCGCCAGCAGCCTTCTCGGCGGCATAGCGGGACTGAGCCTCCCTATGCAAGTCCTCACGAGCCTTCTTGGCCCATTCCTCCGCAACAAAAATTTGTTGAGTGACCTGCGCTTGGAAGTAAATAAAAACCCTATTAAAACATGACGATAATAGGGTGCATAATATAGGGACGAGATAGAAGATTCCACTTACCATGGCCATGTCCCTCTTCAATGACATGAAAAGTTCTGGCTGACGAGTGTTTCTGAGCCCCTCCATATCACGAGGCAAGAGAAGAGGTTGCTACAGGGCCTCGGCCAAGTATGATGCCTGCTCTCGTTGGGATTCCCATAGGGTCGCATCCCAGGGGATCGGGGCGCCGTCCAATTTGATCCGCGGCGACCATGTTCGTTGTTCCCTACGAGTGGCTGCCTCGTCTCGGATATCAGTGGACCTAGTCCTCTTCTCTCGGGGCTCTTTCGTCTCCTTGCCCTTCTTCTGAGGCCTGGCCTTCTCACGGCCAATCTCTCCCTCCTCCGTTTCTTCTACCTGCCTTTTTCGCCTTAAGTTAGGCATAGGTTGCAAAGCCGCGTCCGACGAAGGGGGAGGGAGAGGAGGAGCAGGAGCCTTCTTGGCAGCTTGTTCCTTCGAGACATCCTAAGAGGACTGCCCCTTGCTCCTGTTGGATAGAAGGCCCCTGAGGCTAGTCCTCGGCTTCAAGTCCATTCCTTCTTCTTCAATTTCTTCGCTGGTATCAACTTGTGCGATGACTAAACCAGTATCAGGAGCCGCTGAGGCATGGTCTAAATCGGCGTCGGAATCCGAGAGCTCTACTACCCTAGCTGACGCCTTTCCTTCTTCGGTAAATTGGAACTGGTTTATTTGTTCCTCTAAGGATGAATGCGAAGAACCAGCCTCCTCCTCCGGGATAACCACTGCGGGAAAGGCGCGTTGGGGAGGCAGTTGAATAGAGGGTAAGTCTGTTAAAGCAAGGAACCCCGATATGGATACGTCAATGCATGCCAATCTTGGACTGCCAGCCCTTATAGCTTGGCCGGGGTCTACCAAGGATCGAGTGAGGGGAACGTAGTCCAAAATCAAAGGAGCCGACCGTAATTGTCCGTCCTCGCTCACGAAAATCTCAGATCTCAGGAGGTAATTTAGAGCCGGAACGTTGACCAAGCTCAGCCGAGGGGATGTTCGCTCCTTGTCTACAAAGGCCGTTAAAGGGTTTGTGTTAGTCCGAGGAGGCATGCAACCAAACCAACAAGTTTAAAATAGAAAGAAAAAGAAAGAAAGAAAGAAAAAAGGGAGGAGGGCTCAAAACTAAGGTCCTCCCCACGGAATCTATTCTTGTGACACCCCACCTGGCATTCCCGCCCTAGTCGGACAGTGAATGCCGTCATGCCATGGTCCGGAGACGATCAGATGGTCTTCCTTCAAGCCTTTGCTGGACTTGGGAAGGCAAGATATCAACCTCACTTCGTCAGTCCTAGACTTTAGGTAGTATGAGTCGCTGAGCTTATGGCATTCATAGAGATGAACCACGTCATGCCAGGAAAGGCCGAGATTCATCTGGTCGTTTAAGGCGTCGACGCACCCCAGGATACGGAATAGGTTAGCAGTACACTGATAGGGGGCCAATCTATGACTACGTAGGTAGTCCCTAGTTATTCTCCCCATTGGAATCGTCATTCCTCCTTCCACGAAGGCTATCATTGGAATTGCAACCTCCCCTGTTCTCCTCTTGAACAAAATTTCCTCTTGGTGGCAATACTCTAGGCCTACCTCCGGAGGAATACGATACTTCGCCCTGAAGCTCGCCATACCGGACGGAGAGTCTACCATTTTTTCAAGCCTACCCATTCCCCCTATTCCTAGACAACACGAAGGGAGTTTGCCTAAAGAAGAGTAACAGAGAAGGAGAAGGTAAATTGCGCGCACTTACGGGAAAGGAACACGGTGGAGTCTTCAAGAGAATGACGGCGAAGGTAAGAGCGTGCTGAAGGAGAAGGCGCTGAGACGTTCTGAATACTGGAGCGTTCGTCAAAAGTAAGGAACAGACGCCTTTAAAACCTTATATACTCAGAGGCAGTTAAACAGACATGCTCCCGCCCAGAGCAAATGGAATAATGTCCACCGTTGATCTGATCTCCATCCGTTGGATTGGCAGAGCGTAAAGCTCCAAAAGCTGCAATTAATCCCCCCCGGGTCATTAAATGCCTGCAGCATTAATGAGGCACGTGAGGGCACACCCCCGCACGGGTGAAGCGGGGATCCACAGCGAACTATCCAGTAGGTATCAAAATCCCGCCTTTCCTCCTCGGATCAAGAAGAAAAAGTCGAAATTTTGAGGGGCTATTGTGGGGGTAAAGTTCATCAGTCAACAGTGGGTCTTGGTGCCCATACGGAACCCAGCCATAACAGGAAGTGAGGACATGGCCAGAGGGCTTCCGGCCCAACCCCGTTGGGCCGAGCCGGGCTTGTTTAAGAGGCGTCCAAGGAGGATTGTCTCCTCGGACGCGCCAAACGGGAGTCCAATTCACACTCTTAACATGGTGAAAGGTCATTCAAAATCAAAGGAAAATGCTAGACGTTCAAGGGGCAACCACAATTGCCGCATTAAATGCAACGGAGCTACTTTTCCAGCCGCATTAATGTGGAGAGGACAGGAGAACAGTATTATCTTGGCCAGCGCAACTCACAGAAAAGAGAAGAGGATGTCCTATGGGACAGGCACTCAAGTAGAGGCCCAGATGATCAACAAGTGTAGGGTCATTATCATTCGAAGGATGCTATATAAGAAAAGAAAACCCCCATGATCAGGGGATCAGAAGCTGGAGAGCAAAAAGCAAGGAAAGGAAGAGAGAGAAAGAAAGGAACTCTGTCAACAAAACTTTGGGTACAGCCCTAAGAACTGTTATCCCAGGAAACTTAATGAAGTATTCCCACGTTCAAATAGTTGCATGGCTTACTAACAATTACGTTTACTCTGTCAAGACCTAGTTCTACGTCCCACTCTCTACAAATTCATTGTTGAGGGTCTTTTGGGCCAGAATCGCTCGCTCGCTGGGCTTAGGCCCCAAAATCTGTCCCTTACAGCAGCTATAAGTGTTTTTTTTTTTTCTTTTAAATATTTATATGAGTTGACATATATATTGTTATACTGATATAACAAATTTTTCTATATATAAAAAGCTCGAATGCGCGTAGCTACAGTGATTTTTTGTTTGTTCAATTGACAAGGTAGCTACAATAGCTATAGCGTTGTCCTTTTTTTTTTTTTTTATCAGTCATCAATGCTTTTTTTATTTCTTTCAAATATTTATATAAGCTGGCATATATATTATTATATTGCCACAACAAACTTCTATATATAAAAAGCGTGAAATGCACTTAGCTACAGTAACTACAATGATTTTTTGTTTGTTCAGTTAACATTATAGCTATAGTAGCTATACAGTTTTTTTTTTTAGGTCATCGGTTTGTGCTTTTTTTTTTTTTTTCCTTTTAAATATTTATATGAGCTGCCATATATATTGTTATACTAAGACAACAAATTTGACAATATTTTCATAATTATTGAGGTGTCAATTTCTTATAGATCGAAATAAAATCATAAAATATGAAACTGTGACCAACTACAACTGAAAATAAATGTTTTGTGAAAATATTGTAACACTTGTTGTTATTATAATATTTTCACAATTGTTATGATCTCAATTTCTTATAGATCAAATAAATAAATAAAATGCTAAGTCTATAACATCTTCACATTAATTTCACAACAAATCATAAGTAAGCTACTATTGATGGATAGAAAACTGATATCAATCGTGGGTCCATTTTAAAATTAGTAACAACTTGCCAACTAGAATTTGTTATGAAAATATTATGTAGCTAGCATTTCTATAAAATAAATAATAATATATCAAACTGAAACTTACCACAGTTGAGGAATTGTGACATTTTGTTGTGTTCCGAAACTTCTTTTTTAGTTTAGTCAAATTTGGTTAGCAAAAATTCACTGTTTCATGCATAATTTTTTTTCTATTAGTTTTCTTTTTGTGCTTTTTGTTTTTTATATTTTTTTATTGCACAGTTTAAAGTGATTGTCCCAATTAAAAACAATTAACAATTTACCATCTAGGATTTGTTGTGAAAATATTATGGATATAGCATTACTCTAAAATAAAATTATAAAATATCATACCAAGGTCCACCATAGCTAAAATAAAGGTATTGAGAAAATATCGTGGCATTTATTATATTCTTGACTTTTTTTTTTTAGCCAATTTGTTAAGCCAAAATTCATAGTTTTAAGAACAGTTTTCTTGGGCTGAGTCTTTTTTTTTTTTTTTTTTAACACATTGTTTAAAGTAAAAAACACATAGTTTTAGTAACAAAAAAGAATTATGGAAAAAAAATACTTTCCCCCTTTATGTTTGAGGTAGTTTCATCCCCCCAAATTTAAATTTGAATAATTTCCTCCTTTATATTTTTGTAGACAAGTATATAGTCCCTGCTGTTACTTTCTTAATTAAACCCTAAAAAAATTTTATGATTCCTAGAATATTTTATTGTGCAATATCTAAAATGCCTCACTAAAATTGAATGTCCCAAAATTTTTCTTCATGTATTTTGAGTCTTATGTGTTAGTCATACTTAGAAGTAAAAATGGTGATGTATAGTATTCTATTTGTCTCCTAGAGAACACTAATTTATTAGTGGTTTAAATCTTCTAGATTTATAATTTTCTAATAAAAACTTCAATGACATATGTCTTTTGTTATTTTGTTCTTTTTTTATTTGTTTTCTTTCTTAAAAATGTGTTCATTAAAAATTAAGTTAAGCATCGTAGTTAGGCTCATAAAATAAAATGATAAAAAATGAAATATAAATAACAAAATATTCATTGCAAATGGTTGTAGGTATTTAATTTGATGAAGAATTTCAATTGTAGCATATGTTATCATTTATTGCGAAAATTTAAATACTATGACAATATTTTATCAAAACTTAGTTGTTAATTGTTGGAAGATGACGAAATTTATTATTATTCTTAGTAGATTTTTTTTTTTTTTTTTTTTGGTTAGTAAATATTGTCTTTAGAAAATAGGTTCTAAGAAATGAAAAAATATTTTGTATTAGATGATATCACATCATCTGTATCAAAATCCAATAAATGAGAGACATGTATGCAAAAATAACTACCCACTAACACATATCTTTCAATTGTTAGTGGGTTAGTTATTTTTTACTGACATGTCTCACACTTATTGGATTTTGATACCACTGACATGATATCATTTGATACCAAATATATAGCCATATGTTAAATAACTATTCTAAATTCAAATACATGATTTGATACTATTAAAAAAAAAAAAAAAACCTCTAACTTAAATTTTCTCACTCAAGGGATAGCACGTGCCTTGCACATGAAACCCTAACTATTCCTGGTAAAAAAAGAGGTCTTTTAGACCTTAGCAAACTTATATTATATGGTCGCTTTTAGTTCCTAATTTGTCTAGTAAAAAGATAATTTCTTGGCCATGTCACCTAAAGGACCAAAAGTGAACATTTTAAACTTCAAGAATTAAAATTGCTTTTGTAATACCCCAATTTTGTTTTTATGATTATCATTGTACCTTACCATTTTAATATATAGTCGATGTCCTATATGTGTGTGCACAGTAAGATGGAAGTAAACAATTTTGTGGTGTTACAAATAGGCGAGAAAAATCAAAGTTTTAGTGCATACAATTTAGTACGGCAATTAAACTAATAAATAAAAGATGAAGATGTTTTATGGGCTTCTTGGAGACTAAAGAGATAAGCTCAAGTGAATTTTAAACTCCAGCCCACTACCCCACCAAGCTCACATTTCTGATGTGTTAAAATATAGGTTGGAGGAAAAGATAATTAGGGTTTTGGGATAAGAAGGGTTTCATCACTAAAGAGACTAGGGTTTCATCACTAAGGAGGCTAGAAGGTGTGTTTTTTCCTTGGAGTTAATTAAAGAGGCAACCAAAGGATTCCAAGTATGATTTTTTCAATTGTTAGAATCAAAGAATCAAAGGTTTATAATTTTATCATGGATTACAATCTTAATACATATATAGGACTTTCACGTTTTCAATAGGGTTAATATGTATTAAACCCCATGTTGCCCACTGTGTGCATTCTAGTAGAAGCCGTGAATTGACAAAGGTTATGTATATGGCTTTACATCTCCTTTCGGTTATATGTATATTAAATCGTAGGTAGCCACTGTGAGTATTTTAGAACAAAGCCACGGATTACGAAACTCAATCCATTTATATAGCTTTACGTCTTCATTGGTTTTTATATATATATATACTATATTCTAGAATTGGCCACCGTGTATATCCATGAACGAGTCACGGATCAAATCTTCAGTCATGAGGCTTTCACCTTTTCCATTGTGGTTGTATACATATTAGGTGGCTTTAATGTTTTTGGGGTTATGTATATTAACTTAAATCCTAAAGTATTAGCTGCTGCCCTGGAGTTTTGATAAATTCAAGGAAACATATTCTTTTGTAAAGAAACTTTAATTTAATGTTAAAAGTGTTATTAGTTCAGCAAAGTATTTTCCTAGTGAGTTAGTTTGTATAATTTGATAAGTTTTATATTTTGTGGAGGATATTTAGTAATTTCTATGATTGATTATAGGTCCTATTTAAGAGTGTTTTGAGGCTTTTTGGAGGTTGTTTTGGCTGGATTTTCAGAGTGATTCAATTGCTATAAGTAATTATGCATAATATGCACAAGTTTTGTCCATTAGGTTCATAGAAGTTAAAAGTTTTCAAAAGTTTTGTATGTCAAACTTATATTTTCTAAAGTTTGTCAAAAGTATTTTTGTATCATTGAAAGAGAAATTTCGACCATTAAATAATGTTTTAAAGAGATACTTCGAATTTTAAATAAGTTTTTAATGTCCAAACTTCATTTAAAAGATGATTTCTAAACTAAACTATTTTTCGTAAATAATTGAGTTTCAATGTAAGTTTTCTAAAAAGGTCATTGTTCTTTATATTTGTTAAAACCAAGTGATTTCAAGGTCATATTCTTATTCTCCAAATGGTATTTAAAATGTTTCTTTTAGCAAATTTAATTTTCAGATTTACTCAAGAATTGTAATATATTTACATAAACTCCCCAGTCTCTATTCGTTCCCCAAGAGAGTCAAGCATCCTTTGATTTATGTTCTATTCGATATTGTGATCTTTGATATGCCTTTGTATTTGAAAAGAAATTGTTAATATCAAGTAAATTATTATATTTTGTATAATCTTTGCTTTGTAATATGTGACTCAAAATAAGTGTTTTTAGAATTGATCAGATATATGTGTAAATCCGCTCACAGGATTGTATGTGAGATTATGTGTTGATCCCTCACCAGCAGGGGTTAGATGTTGGTATCCACTCACAGGATTGTATGTGAGAATATGTGATGTGTATATGTGACACTGTGCTCTGATCAATTATATGTATATGATTTCAAATGACTTTAAGATGCGACTACATACGTATTAAGTGATTCATTATATGTTTTGGAATAATTATTTTGATACCATTGAATGAGTTTGTGAAAAGTCAAAATACTCGTGCTTTGCTTGACTCTATTCCATTGTGTATTCTATATAATTACTTATTAGATGTGTGGCTCACCCCATCAATTACAATTTTCAAATTAAAGTTTAGTTGGGGAACAGAACCTTTGGATTGCTTCGTAAGGTGCAAGGTAGAGCGTGGGAGTTTTAGGCGAAGTCAATAATACTTGAAGTTTTAAAAGATTATTAGTTATTTTTTTTTATTCCGCTTTAGATTTCACTGTATTTTGGAGATTATTCTAAATTTGTGGAGTTTGGATTTTTGTAAGAGGTTTTTAAGAGTATTGTTTCTTTGGAGTTTTAATTTATTTTGGATTAATTATGTTTAGTAAGTTATATATTTTCAACAAGTTAGTCATGTATCTAAATTCATATTCCATGGATTTGGGTCGTGACAGCTTTATTCTAAAATTTTGAGACCAACCATATATTTTATCATTTTTTTTTATTACTATATTTGAGATAGAAATTAAATAGTAGGTAACATTATAAAGGTGTAAGGAAGCTCCTATGATGTTCTGTGTCAATAATTATTTTATATATTGGATATATATATGTATCATTCCTTTCACAATTTGTAGGTATTACTTGTGTGAGATCACATGTTGTAAGAATGAAAATCCATGCATCAAGGATTATAAAGACCAAAACATCAAACGGTAACAAACATATATGGACAGATTATACAAAATAAACTTTGATGGAGCAGTTTTTAAGGAGCCGTGTACATTAGGCATCATTAACATCATACAAATGAGCAAAGAAACTTGCTCGCATTGCTAAATTGTAAGAGCCAAGCAATATTTGATGGGGAAGCTCGTCCCCTTAGAAAAAGAAGATGAGATATCCATATGCTAACTGCCATCCAAAATATCCTAAGGGCACCCGAATGAAATTCTTTCTATTTTGGGTTTTTGTGCCATTTATAATATGGTTTTCAAACCTGGACTGGACAGTATGGTCAGAATAAGAAAACCTCGAACCGGCCATTTCTACGGTCCGTTTAAGGTGAAGAACCGTTCCATGCAAAAAAAGTATGGATCCGTATGGACCGCAGTCTGACCACCCGGTTCTATGAACCGTGACAGTTCATACGGTTCAAACGGTTGTTGTGTTTCAAGCCTTAAAACAGCATCGTTCATCTCTTCTCTGTTTTTTTTTTTTTCCCTATACGTCATCGTTTGGAGCATACACATTAAACAAAATAGAAAGTTAGAAACCCTGAAACCCTTGTCTCACTCTCTCAATCACTCTCTGAGCTTTCTACCTCTCCCTCACTCTCTTAATTACATCTCTCATCTCTGCCTCTTTGCCTCATCGTCGTCGCAGCTTAGCCTAGATCGTAGCTCACTCTCTCAATCACTTTCTACCTCTCTCTCACTCTCATTACATCTCTACCTCTTTCCCTCGTCATCGTCACAGCTCAGCCCAAATCATAACTCATTCTCTGCCTCTCTCTCACTCTCAATACATCTCTGCCTCTCTCCCTCATCGCCGTCACTCTTACTCCATCACATCCTTACCCAGATTGCAAGGTACTTTATCCTTTTTAATTCTTCTTTCTTTTATGTCAATTTATATTTTTTGGCCAATTTTTCTCAAGTTATCAAGCAACATGTCATCTATTAAATTTGTGCTTCAATGTGTGTTTATATTTTATAATTTTTGTTTGATAAGTATGTGTTTATAATCTATGAACATCAATCTTTAACTTGTGAAAGTTGTGATGGGTATGTTTTAAAAAATTGGTGAATTTCACTATTTCAGAAATTGTATGAAGTTGTGAATTTGTGATTCTTTGACTCTATGACTCTATGTATATTAGTTTGTTAATTTGACTCTGTGTATGAAGTTGTGATCCTTTGACTATTTGTATTTCAAAAATTGATGGGTCTATGTGTGTTTGATTGGTTGTTTAGTCTTTTAGATTAAAATGGAAACAAAGACTGGGTCTACTCCATCACATGAAGTTGATTCCAATGTAGTGGAGTCTAGCTCAAGAATAAGGGAAAAGGTTGATCTGGCTTAGGAACATTTTAGCCTAGGGGTGGATGAGAAGGGACAGAATACTTTTACATGTGTGTATTGTAGGCAAACATATAAAGGTAGGGGTATTAATAGGATGAAACGACACCTTGCAGGGATAAAATGTGATATTGGATCGTGTAAAAAGGTTTCTCATGATGTGAGATACCAAATGTTGGAATATTTGAAGGAGTTTGAGTTGAAGAAAAAAGCTGAGAAACAACGTCAAGAAGAAATGTTTAGTGTGCCTTCCACAAATAGTGATATGCAAGAAGATGAACATGTTCAAGAAGTATTTAGTAGTGAGTTGCCTAAAAAACCTATTTTAGGTAAAAGAAAGGGTACAAAGCTAGTGGATAATTACTTTGCTCGAAGAACTACTCTAGGAGCTCAACTTGGTCTTAAAAGTGTGTTCCAAAGCAAAGAAAAGGTGAGGCAAGCTGATATGTCTATTGCAAGGTGGATGTATGACACTTGCATTCCTTTTAATGCAGTGAATTCAGTGTACTACCAAAGGATAATTGATGTCGTAGCTGCTGTTGGTCCTAGTTACAAAGGTCCATCTTATCATGCTGTATAGGTCCCTTTGTTGAGGGATCAAAAGAAATAGGTTTAGTTGTTAGTTGACTCACAACGTAGGCATTAGGCAGAAGTTGGATGTACACTTATGGCTGATGGTTGGACAGATACTAAACATAGGTCATTGATTAATTTCCTTGTTTATTGTCCTAGGGGAATGGTATTTGTAAAATCAGTTGATGCCTTAGAGATTGTGAAGAGTTCCAAAAACTGGTTTAAATTGTTTGATGAAGTAGTTACATGAGTTCATGCTTCCAATTATGTATTGGTTGGTAAATTCTTGTGTGAAAAGTATAAAACTATTAGTTGGTCTTCTTGTGCAGCACATTGCCTGAATCTTGTGTTGCAGGATATGGGAGACATGCCTCGCGTGGATAGACTCAAAGAACGTGCATCCAAAATTACAGTTTTTATTTATAATCATGTGGCTTTGATTGCTTGGTTGAGGAATAGACTTGGTTAGACATAAATTGTACGTCCGAGAGCAACAAGATTTGCTACTACTTTCCTTGCATTTGGAAGCATTCATGTGCATAAACATGACTTGCAGGCCTTAATGACTAGCAAGTTCTTTGTGGACAATAGATTGGCAAGAAAGTTAAAGGCAAAAGAAGTAGTTTCTATCTTTTTGGGATGATATTAATGTTATTGTCAAGATTTCATCGCCACTCATTCGTTTGTTACAGATTGTTGATTTTGATCAAAGGCCTGCAATAGGATATGTGTATGAGGGCATGTATAGAGCACGGTTAGGAATCAACAAGATCTTCCGAATGAGGAAGCACTTGTACAGGCCATACACCTCAATTACAAAAAACCGTTGGGACAAACATTTGCATAAAGATCTTCATGTTGCTGCATATTGGTTAAATCCCACTTTTCAATATGATGAGAAGAATTTTTGTCAAAAACCAGCAATAAATATGGCTGTTTTTTACTACATTGAGAAAAAATATAATGGTGACCAAGAAAAGGTAATTAAGGAAACCCAATGTTTTCGAGACCATATTGGAGCTTTGATAGAGATCTTGCATTGACAAGCACAACCACTCATCTAGGTGAGAAGTAATTAGTTTACTTTAATACTATAAACAAATCTTAGTTTTTTTGTTCATGTTGAAAGTTAGTTTTGTCACTATAGTTAGAATAACTAAAGTGATTATTCAATTGAAAGTTAGTTTGTTTATGTTGATTAATATTAGATTATGTTGTGTTATGAAAATCAGATGAATGGTGGAAGTTGTGGGGTGCTGATGCTCCAAACTTGCAAAAATTGGCAATTAAAATCCTTAGCCAAACTTCTGCCTCTTCTGGATGTGAGCGTTGTTGGAGTTTATTTGAACATATACATTCTAAGAGGAGAAATAGGTTGGAGCATCAAAGACTCAATGATTTTGTGTTTGTTTATCATAACTTGCAATTGAGACATAGGTAACTACATGCTATATCTTGTCATTATATTAATTTTTAAAAAGTCATTTATATAATGTAATTGTTAGTTACTAATTATGTTCAAATTACAATAATGAGCATGACATTTTATAATGCAGGCTTTACAACAAAAAGTTTAATTTTGACCCCATTGATTATGCAAGTATCGACAAAATTGATTTTTGGGTATTTGTGGAAGAGGAAGACTCATATCTTAATTATGAAGATTTGGATAATGCAATTTACAAAGAGGGTGCATATCCAACAAGCGCAAAGCCTTCTTTTAATACTAAAGGTTAGTTTAGATGTAAACAATTTGATAACCTATAGTGATTTTTCTTTTCTTTTGTTCAAACTTGTGTAAACATTATAATGATTTTTCTTTTTATTTTGTTCAAACTTGTGTGTAGATGATAGCAGTAAGGTTGAAGGAATTGATTTGGGAACATTTGGACAACCTATTGACCCTTTTCCTGGATTTCCAGGGAATGATGATGAGCATGTTAACTTTCATGACATTGATGATTTATGATCATAACTTTGAAATTCTATTTTGTATTTTGGAGATAATTTTTGTCTTTTTGTAAGACATAGTGTGTAACTTGGAGTTTGAAGTTTTATTATTGTTTTTTAGAAATAAGTTTTATTTATTTTTGTAAGAAACAATGTGTAGTTGTGTACTATAACTTGGAGGCTTGTTTATGCATTTTTACTTTGTACTTTTATGTATTGATTGAGTAATTCATATTTATCTTTGCTAAGGATTTGACATTTCTTATTTGTCTTGAAAGTTATGATATAAAAAATATTTGAAAGATAGATCTCTAAATGAATTAGACCATTTTAGTTCATTTTTATATTTTTTTATTAATTTAATGTTTTTATATATATTTAAAATAATTATTAAATTAATTATGACGTCATCACGGTTCCATCCTGGTTCGACCTTAAAAACCTTGAACCTTTCATTTTTACGGTTCAATGAAAGGTCCGAATCTAAAAACCTTGATTTATAGTCAAAGTCCAGGGCTTAATACAACAAAATACTCATTTATGTGGTATTTTAACCATCTTCCTACCTTGCTACCAGAGATAGAGAGAGAGTATTAAGGCACAATATCATGGAGATAAACATTCCATACATAAACACCTCACAAAAACGCTTGCCAAATTGCGTGTCTGAAAATTTTGAACTCACATTGTTGTCTCATTGGTGGATCTATATCTAAACTCGAACAACGACATCCATGTATCTTTTAAGCTTGTAAGGCATTTGTTGAATATCTAGTGATATGCCAGAACTTTAATTACATCCCTAAGACCTAATCAAAAGATAATTACAACACAAAAACTAGTAAAAAAAATCTTCAAAGGTCTTGAAGTCCTTGAGGTGTGAAGACACTCATCATTGTGAAGATTCTTTGGCATTTTCAAAGGAAAAAATTCAAGCTATAGGTTTGTACTGCCATGAAAATGGGCCAGTTTGTTTGAAATAGCTAATTCTTGACTAACAACTCTCTTTCTGCCATGGCTTCAATCTTCATATTAGTTGAATCATGTCTATCTGTCTGTCTTACTTCATCACCATGAAAAATTTTCTCAAAAATTTGATTAATGGCATTTCCTTTAGCCTGTATTTAATGAGAGATAAGCAAAGTATATAATTTTGATAAGAATAAGGTATGTAATAAGAAAAGAAAATATATATATCCTCTATCTAGTGACATCCATACCTTTACTCCAATAGCGATTGCAGTTTTGAGCTTAACAAGTTCACCTAACCTTAAAGAACCTCCTTTCATATCTTTGACAAAGATAAGTGGAACACTCCTTGATGAGGCCAAGCTTGGCAGATGCTTTGTCAGCCACCGGGGGTTGCAATCAGAAGCTAACAGGACAGCCTACAAACTCAAAAAGAGAAATATTGTGCTTTTTGGACCCAAAAAAAAAAAAAGAAAGTGCTGTGTTTGGTGAACTAAGAAGAGGATAAAAATGGTTATAAATCCTAATAATATATGTATCAAGATTCAGCCACCAATAAGTTGAAAATGACTATTGTTCACTTGTCCATTTTTAACCTTTTTCTCTTGTTATAATCACATATATCCATGAACTTGTTTGGCAACCTTACTACCTTATTACTAAGGGGCTTTGATTGTTTCACATCCAACTGTGTCCACAGTCTTTAACATCATATCCACATTCTTTCAAATCATGTGTAAAATTTAGATATTTGGTGTGAGAATGTGGACATTGTGTGAAACATTTCACATTTGCAAGTGTGAAACAACAATTATCCATTACTAAGTTCTTGTCGAAAGCTAATTATCAAAAAATCTGCAGGAAAATTAATTTAGTAATGACGACTTTGGAAATAAGTTTCGACCAACAATGTGCCTTAGTTAGAACATTGTACACTGTGATTGCACACTACATATTAAATGTTAAACAAGACAAGAATTGAATACCTTAGCAAAGAAAAAGGACAATACTTGAATATCTACTCACACGACAATACTTGAATATCTACTCACATAATAGTATTTGCAGGATCATTGTACAAACACTCCATAAGAGAATTACATTCACTTCAGCGGACAGTATATCAAACAAGAGCAATTTTGACTGCCACCTAATTTGATATGGAACATATTGTTCAGTCACAGTAATCTGGAGTCCACACTACCAAATCTGCCATCCATGGACTCATAAAATCTAATGACTTGAAACTGGAGTTGAGAACATTAGAAAGATCTAGGATAACTTAGTGCTCCATCAAATTCTTTTGTCAACTATGGAACAGAAACATGCATTGGCAAATGAAATAGTAAAATATGAGATTTATGTAATGAGCGTGTGAGTGAGAATAAGTTGTTATAACAGCAGGTTTCTCAGTTCAATTGAACAAATTATCTCACAGAAAAATACAACATAACAATGAGGCGACTTACTTGAAGCTGAACTAAAGGCGCTTTACAATTGTTCCTGATTGAAGAGGGCCGTTGAGGAGAGCTTCCCACTTGAGCACTTGGCGCCATGCGTTCAAGGACGCGAGTGACATCATTGACCCCAATAGAGAATTGTTGCTAAAAAGAGAGAAACCGACATGCATAAGATTTCTTCAATTTAAAACAATCATCAAATCAAGAAACACCAAATCGAAAACATAAAAGAAAGAAAACCTTTAACCATATTTTTTCAGGCAAGGAGTTTCCATCCAAGAGTCTCGCTGACTCTATCTCCCTGTTCAACATTACAATCAAATTATTAAAAATTCACAACTCAATGACAAAGTGACAAGTCCAATAAGTTAGTCAGCCATAACTCACATACATTTTGCACAGCCTAACTAGTCAGAACAGCATTAAGAGTCAAACCCAATTGGCAACTTTTAGAATGCAACAAAATCAAGAAAGTGTATATTGCAGCATCAGCATGAGAATATAATTCCATTAACAAGTCAAATCAAACACCACCAACAAAAAATAATCGATAACGGATTGAAGTTTCACCTATGCATAGATTTGAGTAGACAAGCGAGACGTTCCCCTTCGTAGCAACTATATATATCAACCCCAACAAAGAGTCATAAAATTCATTCAAAACAAAAATACTAATATTGTTGACAACCCAAAAAAAAAGGAAAAAGTAAACCCATAAGAGAAAAGCTCACGTACTCTTGCTCTTGAGGAGGAAAGAAGCTTGCTTTTGAGATTTCAATATCGTTTTTTGAAGCTTTCTTTCTACTTGGCATGGTTGGCCTTCGGTCTTTGCTTTTGCACACCAGGTGTTTGACGAAAAGTCGAAAAAGCTCCCAAGAGATTATAAGTTAGACTTGCGTTAAACTCAGACCCATAGAAAATTAAAAATCAAGCACTTTTGCCCAATTGCTTCAATCAAATCCGCCGTTCACACCCTCGAAAAAAATTACAATGCTATTGCTTGGAATAAAAACCCAAAACATGACCAAGAACCCAACCGATTTGGAAGATTTGAGTTAATACCCACAATCAGTGACAAACACAAGAGTCCAATCTTGTTCCCCTGATTGCGTTCTGTAGAGAGGCCTTGGTGGGTGTGGCTGTATCTGTGGCTTTGTGTGGTTGGACTTTCTGTGCAACTAATGGTGTGGTGGTGGTAGTGGACTCTGGGAGGTTTTAATTGAGTGTCTTCTGTTTGGGCCTTGGTGGGTGTCGGCTGTGTGGCTACGGCATAGGACTGAGAAAGTCAATTGGTTTTCTCACCTCAAGTGTCCAAGGGAGTGAAAGCCCATTGGGTTCCATATAAGGCATAGCAACGTTTACGGGCCTTCAATGACTAATTAACTTTGCCATGAGATAATGAAGATGAGAAGTGAGAGATCAGTTGCTTTAGGGTGAAACTATGAGAGAGAGAAGAGCTGAAGAGAGAGAGATTGTGAGTTGAAAAAGAATATTAAAAAAATAAAAAATAAAAACCCTTTGTGACAACTCAATAACAATTGTGTGTTTAAAAAGTTATGCAAAAATTCAATCCAAAATTGATGAAAATTTAAAAATTTTGGATAAAAACTTAAATTGAAACTTAGCTGATAATTCTTTCTTCTCTATTCTTCTACGTTTTCTTTCTTTTTCCTTCTTAGGCATTTTCTTTCTTCTTTTGTCATTGGTATCCAAAACCAAAAGTCTAAGGGCATGTTTGGTAACTAGTTTTGTTTTCTATTTTTGTTTTCTTGTTTTCAAGGGAAAAAGAAAAAAACAAAATTTTTCTGTTTTCAAAATGAAAAACATCTTTGGTTAATTGTTTTGAAAAAAACATTTTTCAAAAACAAAATTCAGGAAATTTGTTTGGTAGTTGTTTTTGAAAAAGTTGAATTTTGTTTTCTTTGGTTATTTTTTTTTTAAAATTATATTTATTCTAATTCAAAAACACGTTAGCTCCAAAGTATTTAAAATCCTTACACCTAAAGAAATTATAAATCAATTGTTTTGTATATAACATTCAAGCCTAAAACTTTATCATATAAGTAAGGTTGAAACTATAACAATTATCAAGTGTTATAAAAGATAATCAATAACTAAAAAGTTTACTACATGGCATCAATGCCAGGGAATCAATTTCATCCAAAAGAAAAAAATAACATGGCATCAATGATGCCTATTATTTGCCAACATCAATCCTGCGATTTGATCCCTATAAGTTGCCATAGCTTCAGTGACTTAATCAGTTAAGTCAACAGTGTGCGATAGCTCACCCGAATTATACCCACCTTCGCCTTCAACAGTAAGGTTATCAATATTGAATTAAGTAAACAAGCGATCATTTCTTGTTGCCATTCGAATGAAGTTATGAATTGTGCATCAGACTGTCACCACATTCCCTTGTCAACATGGTTTATAACGGGGCATCATTTTTAAGACTGGAAATCGTGCCTTTAAAATGCCAAAACATATTTCAATTACATTATGAAGAGAGGAATGTCTATAATTGAAAAGCTCTTTAGCACCTTCAGGACGATCCCCACCTCGAAAGTCTCGTAGATGGTATCTCTCAATACGATACGGAGGTAGAAACCCCAAGGTGCATGGATAACCAGAATCCACTAAATAATAGCCACCTAACAAAAAAATAATAATAAGATAGAGAGAAGTATGACACGGTGAATGGATTCAACTTGAAAATTGTAAATATGTAAGTGAGGCAACAATATATCTTACCAGTTGGAGGCCATGGGAAATTATTTTCTGACCTTTGAAGTGCATCTAAGAATACTCGTGAGTTATTGGCTGTACCGTCCCAACCCGTGTAAACAAATGTAAACTTCATATCAAAATCATATGCACACATTATATTATGGGTGATTGTGACCTTTCTATTCCTATAGCTAACTAGCTTTGATGCTAGAGCCCATGCATTGATATATGTTCCATCAATTACGCCTACACATTTCTAGAAAAAAAAATATAAACACAAGTATTAACATATGCGAGCAAGTAATATTTGTATGATAAAATGAACAATAACTTGGGATTACCTTGAAATATGGAAAGAACTTGGTATTGTTAGCAATACCTGGATGCACTTCATTGCTTTGAAAAGGACGTATAATGAATTTTCATAGGCGGCATATTGCTCTTACAATTTCCTTAAGTGTTCAAAACAATCTGCTATTACCCTTATCCTCAAATTATGTCCCACTATTAATAGGAACATACCAACTGCTTCCTCTAGTGTGATCCAACATGAGTTTGTTAAGAACTTTTGTGTTCTCAAATAGTTACAGAGACTTGTAAATGTTGGCCTATCCATGTGGAATAACTCATAACATGTTCGAGATTGCCATTCAATATCTCTTTTATAAATGCATCACCAGTCAACATAGAGATACGTTGAGGCTCCTTAGGAATATAGTTGTATTTATTCTCAACAAACATTAGTAGGAAGAACATATTATCGTCCTCTTCCTCATCTACAGAGGATGAATTGCTATAATAATTTGGTTCAACATTCATCCTGGAGAATTAAATAGCAAATTTGTTCTCAAATAGTGTTTTTTTATTAACATAAATAAGACATTATCAACACATATATATATATATATATATATATATATATATAAAATAATAATAAACCATCATTTAACAACATTAAATAACAATAGAATAGTATCAAATCATAGTTCAAAGACATTAAAATAAACATAATCTAATAGGAAATTATTGTTTTGACATAATCTCCTACAACCTACCCAACCAAACCACCCTCCTGGCGAAACTCATGTTCACAAAGATCTCTTTATCATCAGGATCCTGCTTGAACCTCTCAACAGCTTTTATAAATATTTCATCATTGACTTCATCCATGGTCTCAAGGATATTAATGCAATTGCCTTAGGAGAAGTCATTTGTAGGTGTAATACTGCTACTAACTTCATCAGTGTTATACCTCTTATACCTCTCAACCTTTGCTTTAGATGCCTCTATCCTAGCCTTAGTGGCCTCAGCCATTAATTGTAAGGCATCATTCATTTGGGAGCTCATTAACTCTTGCTTACTCTTATTAGGATGCTCGCAAGGCCGGCTGAATAGGTGAGCAAAAGATGCAATCACCTAAGGCCTTAAGTAAAAAAAAGGCCCCCAAATTTTAACCAATAGGGTTATTTATAATCAATAAACAAAATAATATTTTTTTCCCATATGAGAAACAAATAAAAAAGAGAGAAAAATGCAACATTTACAATATTTTTCATAATACTTTTACAACTAATGCTAAGTAATAAGTTGTTACAACTTGTTATTAATGGCAAAAAAATAATTATAGTGATATTTTCAAATAGAAAACAAAAAACAACTTAAAACTTAGGATTTGTTGCAAAAAAATATTGTGAATGTTGCACTTCTAAAAAAATAAGAATAATAATAAGAGGTGAGTTAGCAAACTAGGATGCTCGCAGGGCCGGCTGAATAGGTGAGCAAAAGATGCAATCACCTAAGGCCTTAAGTAAAAAAAAGGCCCCCAAATTTTAACCAATAGGGTTATTTATAATCAATAAACAAAATAATATTTTTTTCCCATATGAGAAACAAATAAAAAAGAGAGAAAAATGCAACATTTACAATATTTTTCATAATACTTTTACAACTAATGCTAAGTAATAAGTTGTTACAACTTGTTATTAATGGCAAAAAAATAATTATAGTGATATTTTCAAATAGAAAACAAAAAACAACTTAAAACTTAGGATTTGTTGCAAAAAAATATTGTGAATGTTGCACTTCTAAAAAAATAAGAATAATAATAAGAGGTGAGTTAGCAAAAGGATGCTCGCAGGGCCGGCTGAATAGGTGAGCAAAAGATGCAATCACCTAAGGCCTTAAGTAAAAAAAAGGCCCCCAAATTTTAACCAATAGGGTTATTTATAATCAATAAACAAAATAATATTTTTTTCCCATATGAGAAACAAATAAAAAAGAGAGAAAAATGCAACATTTACAATATTTTTCATAATACTTTTACAACTAATGCTAAGTAATAAGTTGTTACAACTTGTTATTAATGGCAAAAAAATAATTATAGTGATATTTTCAAATAGAAAACAAAAAACAACTTAAAACTTAGGATTTGTTGCAAAAAAATATTGTGAATGTTGCACTTCTAAAAAAATAATAATAATAATAAGAGGTGAGTTAGCAAACTTTTACTAGTTTTTATCTAAGTCTATCACTAACCTCACTCTTTTACTTACCACTACAATAAGTATGAAAAATTTTGTCAAGCTTTTTCTGTCTATAAAATTTCTAAAAAAAAGAAAAATTTTATGTAATTCATGTTAATTAGTAGTAATTTTGCATCTAAAACAAAATAATCAATTTTCGCCTTAGGCCCCCAAATACATCAAGCCGCCCTTGGACGCTCGTCACAACTATCACTAGGACGTTTGCTCAATTGGGTTATAATGTCAGACTCAAGAATTGCCATGATAGGGTCTTGGGTAGGACTTTCTAAATTAACATGAACTCCCCATGAATGAGTCGTTCTTTCAATGCATTCTCTTCATCTGAATTAGGAGGGTCTTGGGTGGATGCATATTGTAGGACCCTAGTAGCTGTAGACTTATTAAATATAAGTCCAAGCAAATTATAATTTGAAAGTCCTTTGGTTCGAAACATCTTTGCCTTGGGACGTGCCTAAAAATATAAAGACATCTAGTAAGAAAAAGAAAAGTGATGGGAGATAATGTTTCAAAATAAAACACTGTATTGTATTCAACGATTTATACTTGATAATAATTTTTCCATGACTCCTCAAGTGCATGAACAGTGTTCGTTTCAGCATCCCAACCAAAACCAGTTTGATTTATGATTGTAGAAAACTCACGGTGTAGTAAACACATCCTATTAAACTTTCCTTTGAATTGAGTCATTGTAAAATTCCGTTTACCTAATTCATTCAATGTAGCTAACATTTTCTTTTTGCCCATCTGCCATATTTCCCTTATTGATCTCTTTCAACATTATGTCAATAAATAGTTTCTCAAGTTGTGATGTCCAAAGGTTATCTTCATCAATTGAACTGTTTCCTTATCTATTATAACAAGAAACATGAAAAAACTAAGACCTCATAACAAATGCAACCACCAGATCAACAAATACAGAATAAAGAGATATAAACATTAAATTTAGATACTATTATAAACGTGAATAAGAGAACAAACTTCAACCATCTGCATACTTGCTACACAAGGATAGCTATTATATGCAAATCACCTGTAAGAAATTTATACAGATACAAAAAGAATCACAGAATAAAAAAAAAAAAAAAACTGCAATATTTTGTGTTTCACGGCTCCTATTAAATCTCACATATTTTGTGTTTCATACAACACGTGTTCTTTTTTTTTTTTTTTGAACCATACGGCACCTGTTAAATCTCACATTGCAATTGCACTATTATATACCTATAAAAATGGAATCCTATAAACTAGGACAGTATTATATGCCAAAAAAATAAACCAAATGTGCTAACACTATTATATATCTATAAAATAAACCAAATTAAATGTACTATTCTATCACATCAATCCCTAAAATGGATTCTCTAAAGTTAGTTGTCCTTGTAATATTAGTTTATTCAAAATTAAAATAGGCCTTATTTATATAAATAGTAAAATATTATTTTAAATGTGTACCTTTGACTAATGGATCACTAAAAGCTGTAAAAGATTGAGCAAATTTGCAAATAGAAAACAAAAATATGAAATTAGGAATAGAAAGAGAGAGAGACAAAGATAAATTAGACGCGCAAAGAATAAAATTGGAGGGGAGATAGGGAAAGGGAGTGGGTTTTTCAGTACCTGGCACCCTTGTCCCTGGTTTTGTTCTCTAGCCTCTTTGTGATGAACTGGAGGTGCAACAAAAAACAAGAAATATATAGCAGGATTTGTGCAAGAAATTTTAGCAAAAAGTAGCGGCAAAGAGTGAAAAAATTATGTGAAGTAGAGGCAAAGAGAAAAAAATATATAAATAAAAATCAAAGTAAGTTTAGTTGCACAGTTCAAACCAGAAAGTTGGTTCATTAAAGTTGTAAAATAACTTGTTTTTCCCATGTTTTCACAAGTCCAAAAAAACACAAAACTGAAAAGAGCCCTTTGGTTGTTTTCATTTTTCTTTATAAATTAGAAATAAAAATTGTTTTCTCATTTCTGTAGTTTTGAGCTTACCAAACAAGTTTTTTGTGATCGGAAACAAAAAATAGCTCTTGAAAATAGAAAACTAATAAAAAAAATTACATACCCTTAGATTTCCAAAATAATTGATGGGAGGTAGTAATTGTGTGAGAATTAAGGATGAGAGAGAGAGAGAGAGAGAGAGAAAGAGAGCAGAACTTACTCTATTTTCTAATTTGACTTAGTTTTAATGAAATTTCCAGTTTACCAAAAAAAGAGTAAGTTCTGCTCTCTCTCTCTCTCTCTCTCTCTCTCTCTCTCTCTCTCTCTCTCTCTCTTTGAAAAAAATTAAAAAAATGAATTGATGTTAAGGTCAGTATTCATTATGAAATCACTTATTTTAAGATGGGTAAAAAATACAAGAAAAGAGAGAAAGTAGAAAGATTTGCAATGCAGTTGGTTTCAATAAAACCATACCCAAAAATAGCTTCATGTCCTTGTCTTAGTTTGAGCAATTAATTATTATTTTTTGGCCTCTGCTTCATCCTTTCGACCCAAGAACAAGAAGAAAATCCCTTGGTTTAAAAAAGAATCAGATGTCCGAGAAATAACACTATTAACCTATGTACATACCAATATAAAATACGTATCTTGTCTAAAAATATTACACACAAATCAAATTCCAACATTTATTCAGCAAAAAAAAAAAAAAAAAAAATCAACTTCCAACATTTTACCCATACCGGTTTCTCTCTCTCATTTTTCCTCTCCACTTGGTCACAACTCTTCCTTTAGTGGCTTGGCAACGTGCCATCACTTCTCCTCCAATCTTATCTATTGCTCACACCCACACCCTAGTTGATTTTAGTCATTTTGTTGATTATGGGGTATTTTGTTCATTCTAGTGGTTTCAAGAGATTTTCAAAGTAAATCATTACAATATATGGAATTTATTGCAACGAAAATCTAGTGTTGCATAAACCTATTGCTTTTTTATAATAAAAAAATAACATATTGCAACGAGATTTTCAAAGTAAATCGTTGCAATATATGGAATTTATTGCAACGAAAATCTAGTGTTGCATAAACCTATTGGATCGGAGTTTATTAAAACGGCTTGCATCGACTTTTTTGTTGTTGCATTAACACTTATTACAATGACATCAGTTGTTATTGCAACGAATTTTTTCATTGTATTAAGTCTCTTTCTTGTAGTGTTTTTAGCCTCTTTCTTCCATCCCGAAACCCCTAATTACTTGATGAACAATATGTTTGTAATATATGAAAGTGACTGAGGGTAGAACACCATGATTTGAATTGCCATTCTCTCAATTATAGTTCTTTGTTCTTAGGTTAATTAAGATTTTTGTATAACCCATAAAGCAAGTTCCTCTTAAGTTTTGCCCTATTGTATGAGATTCATTAACTGTGACCTCTTTTTTTTATATGTATTAGGTGTGACCTTATATATTATTCATTGGCTTGTCAAATGTTCACATGTCTTATTTATTGATAGACTTCAATGCTAAGAATATTTTGCATAAATAAGTCTGCAAATATGGGTTATAAATATGATTAATGCCATCATTTAATCTCAAATTCACTTGGATAGTTGGACAATACATTCCCAAAACTATTTGAAGCGATGAGCATCAAGTACCTGTTCACCAGAAATTTTCTAAATATTGAATCTGATGCATATAGAGGAATTGATTGTAGCATGTGGTAACCTTAGTTCCTTGCAAAAAGATTACCTCACCTACTTTAAATGTAAATCTGTTGCTCATTTATGCCTTTCCTCGTGGTTGAGCTTTATGCTCATTAATGTTAAGTTCATTTAATTGTACATCCAACATTTTGGTTTCAAAAGACTAGAAACAAGCCATATATTTTCATAGTACTTTCGACTCACAATTTCAACTGTTTGCACATCTATGTGTCCGTACATATTGGTGTGCAACAGGTATTACCGTTTTAGTAATAAATATATGTTTGATAGTGAATTGGTTTGATAGTGAATTGGTTGTCATGGTATTTTTAGCTCACAATTTCAAGAATTATATGTTTGATATTGAATTGGTTGTCATGGTATTTTCAACTCACAATTTCAATTGTTTGTACACTTGTTTGATCGTACATGCTAATGTGCAATAAGTATCACCATTTAAATAATAAATATATGTTTGATAGTGAATTGGTTGTTATGGTTTTTTCAACTCACAATTTCAATTGTTTGCACACCTGTCTATTTGTACATGCTGATGTGCAACAAGTATCATCGTTTCAATAACAAATATATGTTTGATAATGAATTAGTTTTTATTTAATTTTCAATTCACAGTTTCAATTTTTTGTACACTTGTGTGTCCGTACACATAGATTGACTCAAGCATATGTAACGGGAAGCTTGATGATCCAATCCTCACAACTCGATCCCTCATCCTATTGAGTGGTAAACATGCGGTCTGGTGAAGCATCACTTACTGAATCAGGCTAGGCTGGTCTCAGTGAGATATGAGGGAGCATTGAAAAGTTGCTTGCTGAGAGAGGCACTGCCTTAACTTTGCCTGGAAAGTATGAAGCCATAAGAATTTTGATATATTCACAATTCTGTAGATGCCACAAGATTCTTTTGCAAAATAACACCAATTTTTAAACAATTTCGTTAGTTAACAACATTTCTAAACTATTTAGCAAACTAATATCTCGAGTCTCTTAGACTTGAGTTCACTATAGTAACTCGAGCCTAAGAGACTCAAGTTTCACGTTCTGGCAATGGAAATTAAGTCTCATAAACTTGAGTTCCTTAAAAGAAACCCAGGAAAAAAAAAATTCTCACCTATTTCTTTCTTCTTACCTCTCTAAACCTTCTTCTCTCTCTCTCTCTCTCTTTTTTTTTTTTTTTTTTTTCCTATATCAAAGCCCAAATCAAGCCTCCAAGGCCAAAGCTTATCATCGAGGTTTCTATCTTGTTCATATCTCTTGTTCCCCACCAGAGCTCACCTCCAATCAAGATGAATAGCGTTTGTTGGGTTTAGGTTTGCAAGTTCCGATTGGGATGAGGTGGTGGCGCAATTGTTGTGTTTGGATCTGCAGGTTCCAATTAGGATGAGGTAGTTGGCTTTGTGTATTTTGTTGGGTTTGGTTTTGCTGGTGAGATGTTTGTGAGGACTTGTGAGGAAGGTTTCGATTGGATCAGTATGAGGTGGTGGAGATTTTGCTCAGATTTGCTTGGATCAGATCTGATTTGTGAGGAAGATCGTACATATGAGCGGATCTATGAAGAAGATCGAACTTGTGAGGACAGTTTTGAAGGAGTTGGTTATGTAGGAACTGAAGGTTGAAGAAGGAACTGGGCTGTAAGGAACTCGAGCATATAATGCTCGAGTTCCTCGTAGAACTTGAGTCTTTTATGCTTAATTTGCTACTGTGAACTTGAGTCTAAAAGGCTCGAAATGTTAGTTTGCTAATAGTTTGGAAACATTGTTAACTAACGAAATTATTTGAAAATAGGGTTATTTTGCAAAACAATCCGATACCGCAAGTTATCATTGAATGCAACTTCTTGCAATTTGCATATTCATTAATATAGACTTATTGTAACTCTAAAGAATTACACATTTTTTAAATCATTAGATTTAAGTAGATCTAACGGTAAAAAAATACTCTAATTGATGCAAATATTTTGATTGATTTGATTTATTATTCTTTATTTATGACATTCCATACTTATCTCTAAACCCAAAAAAAGTGCTTACCTCTCTCTCTCTCTCTCTCTCTCTCTCTCTCTCTTAACTCTCTCTCTCTCTCTCTCTCTCTCTCTCTCTCTCTCTCTCTCTCTCTCTCCAGCTTAAACCTTTTGAGCTTGATAAGAAGGAACTTTGATTTGCAGCTATTCCTACAATCTCAACCGTGGTTATTTTTTTTCATTAATAGACACAAGTTCAGGTTATTTGTAGTAATGAATTCTCAAAAAAAAAAAAAAAGGTTATTTGTAGTAATCGTATGTCCAGGTTATTTGTAGCTATTTGCAACTAATCCTATTCCTACCAATGACAAATGTTTATGTCCAATGACCTTGCTGGAATCACTTTGACACATGACCGTGCTTACAACATGCCATAACCTTATTGTTTGATCATGATTTTAGTAATGGTATGTAAACCTTTATTGCTTATAGCTAATTGTGAAAGACTTAAAACGTACACTTCATTTTATTTTGCAGGGACAAGAAGGGTCATTGACAAAACTCAAAATTTTTTTTTATAAACTCAGAAAAATTGAAATTGAAATTGAAAGGAAAATTGGTGGAGGAGAAAGAGAGAAAGAGGTAAACACTTTTTTTTTTGGTTTAAAAATAGGTATGGAATGTCATATATAAGGAATAATAAATCACATCAATCAGAATATTTGTATTAATTAGAGTCTTTTTTGACCATATTATATATATATATATATATATATATATATTTGAAGTTGTACATGTTCAATTCATGTTGATGAAGTCATCAATCAACTGGCAGTTTCTTCTCCATAAAAAAGAAAAAAAGAAAAAAAAAAAAAAGAAGTGGCAGTTCATTGTCAGATGAAATGTCCATAACAATTCAGAAGGACTTGCCCCGTGCCTAGGTAATCAGTATTTTTTGCTATTCTTTTCATTTATCTTCCTTGAAAAAAGTTTGTAATACTCTTAAAACTAGGCTCATCCCACCACTTTCTACTTCCGCTGATGTGCACGAAGGAATAAGGCAGGTTGTCCATTAAGAATAGAAGCTTCTTTAGCTTCTCACAGTCCCATACATCAGTAGAGTCTAATGAATTACAAATTAATACCCTTTCGGAAATGGATTTCAATTCTGGTAAAGAAAATAAGTATAGGAGACGCAACCTAGGAATCATTATAGGTATTTACCCCGCTGGTTTCCTCCCCTTCAATGATTTCCTCTATTGAATGACAATTCCATACCTCAACCTCTTCAACATTTTGAAGGCATATAACAAATCAAATGTGAGTATGTATAAAGCTTGTGATAATTGTAGATGTGCAGGGTTTTTAACTTAGAAAATACACTCCGTCACAGCTCCATGACAAATTGCTTTTATGTTAAAAATAATTGTAATTATTTTTAATTGTAATCGTACATATGCATGAAATTGCACACTAATTTTAGATGATACAATAAAATTAAGAACTCAAAAATAAATAAATTTGACACGAAATATGCTAACATATTAAAATCCTAACAGTAACCGAACCTATTATAAGAACCGTAAACTATTTTCTAATTTACATGTGAATGTGTGATGATTTTAATTTTTATCTTATCGGTGTGTGATTGAAGGTAGATCAATGCTTTTTTTTTTTTTTTTTTTTTTTAAATTATTATAAAACTTCGATGTGATTTGCTTTGGACTTAAGGGGGAAATCCAAAGCAACATAAATATCTCTCAGCTGTTATCCTGTTACAGGCTTCCAGCCAAAATATTGGACTAAAGAATCTTTCAAAATTGAGAAAAAGCTTGAAAATTGAAATAGTGTAAAAAAAAAAAAAAAAAAAATGAAAAAAGATAACTTATCCAATCAGCCTTGCCACTCACATGTCATGTCTTTCCCCATCATTACGCGTTTACCATAATTGCGATTACAGTGCTATATATTCAGCATGTAAAATGTTTCATTTCAATTCACGTTGACGGTTTAAGCACATGTCCAAAGCCTGAAGCTGAAACCATTCATTTGGCATTTTGCTAATCAAAATAAACTGCTTCAATAATTTTAGAGAAAATATAGTACCACAACTATTTTTCTCACAACTTTACCACATCGAACAACTTTGCCACCACAACAATAATGCGCGTAAGTCATGTGGTGGACTGTGAGCAAAAGGAAAAAAATAATTAGTTCACGTGAAAATAATGAAAAACTACTTGTAGCAAAATTATAACAAAAAGAGTTGTGATTCTATAATTCACAATTTTATTTTACACTGTTTTATTTCTTTTTATTTTCCTTCTACCTAATAAAAAAAAAAGTTAAAAATTTTGTAATTCAACTAGTAACTTTTGTGTTTTCAACAAATTAGTTCAAAATCTAATCTCTCATTCCCTTATTATAAGTTATAACTATAGAGTTATCATCCCAAAAAAACAATAAAAACAAAAAAAATGTAAAGACAAAAGGAAAAGAAATGATTAGTTTAAAATTTCAACCAAAAAAAAATCATCGATCTATTATAAGAAATTGATCTATTATAAGAAATTCATTCTGAAACACCAGGTTGATAAGGCAAGTAGACCCCATTCTTCATTTTAATCAAACGTAATATATTATTTGGTAATCAGCTAAAAAGTTCAATTAAGATCTAGATCACCGCCATCTTAGATGTAAATGGTTTCAAATGAAAGTATGGTGGAAATTGTCAACTTTTTTAAATTTATAATATCATGTGTCATTTTCACCATTTGTTATATCCTAGTTGTTGAAGTACTACATGCGTAATTTCCTGGATGTTTCTCTGGTGATATTGTTCACTCATTTTTCAAACCCATTTATTTTTTCAAACCCAATGGGCAATAATTTCTCAAGAATTCATCATTTATCCATGCTTTTTATTTTTTAAAATATAATAACTAGTGCATTTTCTTATGTTGAGAATTTGATTGGCTTTGCATTACTATTCATAATTTTACCCAAAAAAGAAAAAAGAAAAAAAGATTGTTCTCGATACAATGCCAAGAACTATATTTTTGTACATATGCTTCTCTCTCTCTCTCTCTCTCTCTCTCTCTCTCCATTGAGCTCAGATTGTGGGGTTTCATTGTGTGTCGGCCATTGCTAGGATTATCTTTAGGCGTCCTAGGACATGGGGCACAGTGGTGGCCAATTGGTGTTGTCAGGTTTCACTGGGAGTTGGGGGTGAGTGTGGCAAAGAAAGAATAAAATTATATTTATATATATTAGTATCATGAATTACCAAAAAAAAAAAAAAAAAGTTGGTATGGAAGGCATATTTAAAAAGTGAATAGCTAAAATAAAAAACGGTTTTTCTACTTTAAAATTTGGTGAGAATTTGCACAAGCAACTAGATGTGAATGGATGGGTGTTTGGCGTTCAATTAATTGAATTCTTCTACTCTCCTGGCCAAGTGAGCCCGCAATGACACTATCTTCATTGGATGGAAACCCTCTCCCACAGGCTTCTTCAAACTTAACACTAATGGTGGCAGCCCACGTAGGGCCAGTGTAGGCACTAGGCATGCTCATTAGGAATTGTCAAGGGTTCCTAGATTGGAAATTTCTCTAGAAGTATTGGGTTCACTCATTCCATGGCTGCAGAACTCTAGGGCCTCCGTGATGGCCTTGCCTTAGTTAACAACCCCAACATTAGAAGAATCCAAATTGAAATAGAGAGAAAAGTTGTGGTCACAATCCTTACATCCCATTATACTTTGTCTGATATATCTCACCCCTGTAATGCTTTGATCTTTAATTGTAAGTCTCTCCTATAAATAGTATTGACTTAATTATAAGACACCACTTTAAATTGGCAGTATTTGTAACGTCCACCATAAGTTACAAATTTCTAATTTCTAATATCCTCCGCAGTATATTTAGTAATGACTTTTTGGTTTTTAAAATATATTTTGTAATAACTATAACGATACTACATAGCAATGCACGTTATCTATCTCCTTTTATATATATATATATATATATATATATATATAGACACACACACACTCTAGCCTCGTCACACGTGCTTTGCGTGTACAATGAAGCTTTTTTTTTTAATCTAGTGTCGTAATTTTCCATTCATCTCAATTTTTGGAATTTTTTTTAATTTTTAAATTTTTGGATAAGTTGATCTCCCCAGAAATTAATAAAAGATTTAGAATTATTATATTATCATTGATTATTCATTCTCTCCAACTTTGAGGAGCAGTGACGTGGAGTGAACACATTTTAGGTAAAGGTTGTAGAATTAAAAACGTTGTCTGGAATTAAAAAAGAAAAAGGAACTATAAAAAAAAAGAATAATGTTAGAGATATAAACTATTTTATAAAAAAAATTCAAATTGCTGATGTGGTGAATAATTGTTGATAAATAAAAAAGTGATATAAATGGTGAGTTTAAATAAAAACTAATAAGAGGTTGATCACATTAACATTTTGTAAAAATGTTGTAAAATTGTTTGTGGTTGTAGCATTACTTATAAAAAATATATAGTTAATATCATAGACTATTTTTTTTTGAGAATGAAATATCATAGAATATGATTGCTCTAAAGAAAACTTAACAATATTAATAGGAAACATGCTCACAAACTCTACTTAATTTTTTCATTATCTTCTCTCAAAAAAAAAAAAAAAAAAATTATGCCTTCACTCTAATCACTGTATTATGTCCATAAATGTTTGCATGATACTTGTTAAAGTTGTGTGATTGAGAGAGTGTTTGTTACTGTTGTTTAACTAATAGTTTTCAATGTTTAAACAACATTACACATTTTTTTACATACTTTTTCATTCACACGTATTTCCATAAAACAACAAGAACGTTACTAAAAATTTCTTACCAAACGAGCCCTAAATCATTAGTTGAAGCATGAAAGAGGGGATAAACACAAATATTTATATTGGTTAAAAGTCATTACCAACTGCATATTTATCAGGGGTGACAACATTCGACACAATCTACAAATCCAACAAGACACGACACCAAATTGGTAGGTTATGTATTGAGACTTAACGAGTTCGTATTATATTGGTAAAATGTCATTTAAAATAACATTTTACCAATATATCTTTCAAACCCTAGACATATAAACTAATTAGTTGTTGTGTTTTTTTTTTTTTTTTTTTGACATATTGCGATTGATTATTTGTGATATTAAGATATGTTTTTGTATTGAATGATTATTTGTGATACAGTTAATCGTTAGTTCTAAATTTTATATTAAAAAAAATTATTTGTTTAGTTTTTCATAGTTTAGATCAATTTGGTTAATATTAATTTTTTTTTTTTTCGCTTTGATGAAATTTGATAAACGAGTTGACATAATTGACTCATTTAATAAACAGGTCATATCAGGGTTGAGAAATCTTGATCTGTTTGATAAACTTGTCGAGCTAGTGTTGACCCATATAATTAAATACTCGTTTAATAAACATTTAAACTCATTTAATAAACATTTATCATCAAATACAATGGTAAACATATTTTCAAACATAATACAATGATAAGAGTGAAGGCATAAATACAATGAAAACATTTTGGTAGAAGTTTCTAGGGTAAAATGTAAAACAAACCCCTAAAGTTTGGGGGTCTTTAGATATTACATCCTGATGGAGTAATTGTAATTTTTGTGTTTTGCACTTTTATTATTTTGATTGTTGCTATTTGAGGATTAATTGAGATTGTACTAGTTTAGATTTAATGTTGAGAATATTTTTTGGTTACCCAGAAAATGTTAAAGAAAAATATTTGAATTAGTTTATTTTTTGTTTAAGTTTATTTCGTTTTCATTTTAAAGAATTTAATTTTAATTATTTAAAATTTTTTAAGGTTATTTATCTGAGATGGAATAGTTGGAATATTTAAATCCATGTGTCACATTTCAGTTGGATCAATTAGTATATTTCACAAGTTTATGTGGCACTTAACAGATATGTTAACAAAAAACTAACAGAAGGGCTATTAATGTAAACGTAATGTAGCTTTAGGGTGTAAAATTCAAATTTTGAAATCTCAAGGTGTAAAATCCAAATCCCCAAACTCCAAGGGTGTGTTTTGCATTTTACCCATATTTCTAACATTGGAAACATTAAGTAATTACAATTAAAAGTATTAGAAAATTTTTATTTTAAATACATTAGCAATAAAATTGTAACGGTAAAGAGTGAAAATATTACAGCAAATTATCTTTAATCTCTAATAAATCTCCGACATCATAAAATTTCATTCTAGATAAAAGTATTATTATCAAAGACAATTATTAACATATTTACAAACATAAGTACAACAATTAGATTGAAGATATAACCGAAATAAATCTCCGAAGAACATGCTAAAATTGACACTGTTGTAAGGAACAACCAAACCTCTTAGACTCCTCAATAACATGCCCCCCCCCCCCCCCACCTATTTTTTTTTAATTTTAAATTTAGTATATATAAGTACTATATTTTAGCAATTTAGTTCAAAAAAATTACAATTGGCTACCCCTTAACAATATCATTGATCCTAATAAAGGTCTATAAAAATTTATAGATCTAGAATTAAAAAAAAAAAAAAAAAACCAACAACAACAACAACAACAACAACATAAATAAGCCCCAAAAAATTAGCCCAACAACAAAAATTACTAATAGTAAAGCTTAAAAAAAATTAATTTCATCAATCAATTTTACTCAAAACAAATAATTTGGTCATTTAAAAAATTTTAAACAGAATAATTTTCCTCTTACCCAGCAATAGACGCATGCATAAAAAATACATCATCAAGTTACCTTTTCATTAGTGATTTTATTGTAATATATACATAATTATTTTGTGTCTTTGTCTTTGTTGACAATTTGTTAACTCTAATTAAATAGATGCTTATTTTCATAATGATTTCTTTTTTATTTATACTTCTACCCTCTTAACTTCAAGTCCTGACTTCGTTCTTACTTGACATGTCACTTGGCCCATGTAAATTGGCTTGACCAAGATTCAATAGACTATGGCTCTAATTTCAGCTTTTGATCTCTTCGACCAATTACAAAATACTAAGCCACAATTGTACATAAAATATACTTAAATTAAGAAGTAAAAAATGCATAAATTTGACACAAAATATGCTAACACATTAAGATCCCAACAGTAACAAATCTTATTCTAAGAACTGTAAACTATTTTCTAACTAAGATTGATCACTACAAGGTAAGATAGAAACACAGTTTTCCCCTGCACCAAACCCCAAACCCATCTCCAGTTTTACTTCCTCTTCCCAGAAATAGCATTCATTTTAATATTTCGCAAAGGACCACAGAGTTTGCATCTCTCTTAGGGTGTGTTTGTTTGGAGGTGAAATAGGGTGGATGGAAAACTTTAGAAAGAAAATAGGAATAAAAACTTTTTTTAGTGTGTTTGGTTGGGTGGGAAGAAAGGAAAATAAATTGTGGGGCCCAAATGTTTTCTTCCCAAACCTACAAAAAAAATTTTCTCTCCAAAATGGAGAGAAAACTGAAAAGAGAAATTGGACATTATTTTTAGACGAAAATACCCATGTGAATTGCACATGCGCTTTATCCATTTTGTTTTTCTTCATCCACATTGCCTTTTTTTTTCCTAGACGTTGCCTGCCTCTTCTTTTTCTTTTCTTTTTTCTTTTGATTGACTGGGCAGGCATCGCTTGCCTCTTCTTCTTTTTCTTTTTTTCTTTTCTTTTTTTTCTTTTGATTTACTCGGCAGGCTTGTCCAGTATTCCTTTTTTTTTTTTTTTCTTTTTCTTTTGCTTGCTTTTGTGTTTTTTTTTTTTTTGGTTTAGATGTGATTTTTTAAATGGACATGATTTTTATTTTTTTAATAAACTTAGGTGATTGATTTTTTTTTCGTTATTTATCACTTTTTTGGTTTTAATTAGGTATCATTTTTTTAATAAGAGTATATGCGTAAATTTATACAAATTCACTTTTTCTATCCCTCAATTTTTTCACTCCAACCAAACAAAAATGAGAGAAATTAAAAAAAAAAAAAAATTTATCCTCTCACTTTTTCATCATCTCATAATTTTTTATCATCCCACTTTCCTACCTCTTTAACCAAACGGACCCTTAATTTCGAAAAACTTCTAATAAAAAGTTATTTAAAAAAAAAGCAATTTGCGTGTGATTATTTTAATTTTTATCTTATCGGTGTGTGATTGCAGGTAGATCAATGCTTTTTTATTATTATCAAACTTCGATGTGATTTGCTTTGGACTTAAGGAAAATCCAAAGCAGCATAAATATCTCTCAGCTGTTATCCTGCTACAAGCTTCTAGACTGTAGCCAAAATATTGGACTAAGAATCTTTCAAGAATGAGAAATAGCTTGGAAACTGAAATAGTGTGAAACAGTGAAAGAAAAGATGGGGGAAAAGATCATTTATCCAATCAGCCTTGCCACTCACATATCATGTCTTTCCCCCATCATTACGCGTTTACCATAATCGCGATTACAGTGCTATTCAGCATGTAAAACGTTTCATTTCAATTCATGTTGACGGCTAAGCACTCATGTCCAAAGCCTGAAACTATTCATTTGGCAGTTTGCTTATCAAAATAAAGTGCTTCAATAATTACAGAAAAAATATAGTAACACAACTATTTTTTTCACAATTTTACTGCATCGTACAACTTTGCCACATAATAGTAATGCGAGTCATGTGGTAAATTGTAAGTAATAGAGAAAAATAACTGGTTTATTTGAAAATAATAGATCAACAAAATTATGACAAAAAATGTTGTGATTCTATAATTTATAATTTTAATTCACATAATTTTATCTCTTTTTATTCTCCTTCTACTTAATAAAAATAAAATTAAAAATCCTATAATTGAACGGGCACCTTTTGTGTTTTCAACAAATTCGTTCAAAATCTAATCTCTCATTCCCTTATTAAACTATAGAGCTATGATATATATATAAAAATAAAAGTAAAAAAAAAAAGGAAAAAAAAAATTATTAGTTTTAAAATTTCAAAAAAAAAAAAAAAATCATCGATCTATTATAAGAAATTCATTATGAAACACTAGGTTGATAAGGCAAGTAGACCCCATTCTTCATTTTAATCAAACGTAATATATTATTTGGTAATCAACTAAAAAGTTCAATTCAGATCTAGATCACCGCCATCTTAGATGTAAATAGTTTCAAATGAAAGTACGGTGGAAATTGTCAACTTTTTTAAATTTATATCATGTGTCATTTTCACCATTTGTTGCATCCTAGTTGCTGAAGTACTACATGTGTAATTTCCTGGATGTTTCTCTCTGGGGATATTGTTCACTCATTTTTCAAACCCATTTCTCTATATCTTATTTATTTATTTTTGATAGTTCTATATCTTATTCTTAGGGGCAACTTCAGATTGTTTCCATGCATTTTCCCCCAATGGGACAAGAATTTTCTCAAGACAGCAATCCCATATGGAACTAGGCTTCCTTGTAACTACAAGTGAAAATACAATATTCATATCCACCAAAAGCAAGCACCATATACATTTAGCCAATTTCTAAAACATGAAATTTCTTTCCATATATGAATTCATCATTTATCCATGCTTTTTATTTTTTAAAATATAATAACTCTTGCATTTTCTTATATTGAGAATTTGATTGGCTTTGCATTACTATTCATAATTTTACCAAAAAAAGAAGAAGAAGAAGAAGAAGATTGTTCTCGATAAAATGCCAACAACTATAGTTTTGTACATATGCTTCTCTCTCTCTCTCTCTCTCTCTATTGAGCATTGCTAGGATGGTCTTTAGGCGTCCTAGGCCATGGGGCACAGTGGTGGCCAATTGGTGGGGTCAGGTTTCACTGGGAGTTGGGGATGAGTGTGGCAAAGAAAGAATCAAATTATATTTATATATATTAGTATGATGTATTACCAACCAAAAATTAAAATTTGGTATGGAAGGCATATTTAAAAAGTGAATAGCTATAATAAAAATGGATTTTTTACTTTAAAATTTGGTGAGAATTTGCACAAGCAACTAGATGCGAATGGATGCACTACAAAAAAAAGATTCTATGGCCACGTTTTTAAAAAGCGGCTATATGTCAAAAAAAGTTGCTGTAGCCTATAGTTGCGTTTTTTTAGGCTGCACTTTTTGATGTGGCCTAAAACCTATGACTATAGGACTGACGACCTTATGGCTACACTTTTTAACCGTGGCCCAAGACCAGGTCCTATAGCCCCGTTTAAAACGCGGCCTAAGATTGTGGTCTTGGGCCGCGTTTTAAACGCGGCCCAAGGTTTAACCTTAGGCCACATTTAAAACACAGCCTAAGACCAAATCCTTAGGCCGCATGTTTAAAACGCAGCCTAAGGTGGGAGATTTAAGCCGCATTTTTGAAAAATGCGGCTTTAGCCCGTCTGTAGCAGCGTTTTTACAAACGTGGCCTAAAAAAACGCGGCTTAAGACCCGTGTGTTTTGTAGTGATGGGTGTTTGGAGTTTAATTGAATTCTTCTACTCCTTGCCAAGAAGCACGCAATGACACTATCTTCATTGAATGGAGACTCTCTACCACAGGCTTCTTCAAACTTAACACTAATGATTCAATTCGTGGCAATTACCCAGGTAGGGCCAGTGTAGGCATGCTCATTAGGAATTGCCAAGGGTTCCTAGATTGGAAGTTTCTCTAGAAGTATTGGGTTCACTCATTCCATGGCTGCAGAACTCTAGGGCCTCCGCAATGTCCTTGCCTTAGTTAACAACCCTAACACTAGAAAACTTCACATTGAGACACAGAGAAAAGTTGTGGTCAAGATCCTTACATCCCGTGATACTTTGTCTGATATCTCACCCCTATAATGCTTTGATCTTTGATTGCAAGTCTCTCCTATAAATAGTATCGACTTAATTATAAAAAACCACTTTAAATCATTGGCCGTATTTGTAATGTCCACCATAATTTACAAATTTATAATTTCTAATATCCACCACAGTATATTTAGCAATGACTTTTTGGTTTTTAGAATCTATTTTGTAATAACTATAATGATACTACCTAGCAATGCATGTTATCTATCTTCTTTTATAAATATATATATAGACACACATGCGTGCGATGAGACTCTTTTTTTTATTATTATTCTAGTGCCATAATTTTTCATTTATCTCAATTTTTAGAAATTTTTTTTTTAATTTTTAAAATTTTAAATTTTTGGATAAATTTGTTTTGAGGACATAGATTAATAGGAGAATGTCCTATTTTATAGGCATTTTATGTAGAGTTGGATATATATTTTTACTAAGTTATCCCCAAGTTTTGTTACGGTTAAATGTAAGGTCTAAGGGTATTTCTAAATCACATAAAAATCAAATCTAAAGAGGGAAATCCTATTATAAATAGTGTATCTTTATATATATATATATATATATATATATATAGTTTGTTAGTTTTTTTTTTTTTTTTTTTATGGGAATTTATTTAGTTAGTTAGTTAGTGTTAGGGAAATTTAAATTTTGGATGTCTATACTGAAAACACCAAAAAGTGTTTGTGGGGCCCAATAATTTATGGGCCAGGCCCATTCGCCCTTAGAGAGTCCGAAGGCCCGAGCCGAGGCAAACTACGGCCCAAGCTCTACAATATAGAGCACCTAACGGTTTTGTGATGTAGCCGAGGACAACTCAATTCTCGGCAGATCCAAAATCCCACCAGAAGAAGAAGGGTAAAACTGGTATAGGGCCAGACTTAAAAGAGAATCTAAGAATATCCGGGACAGCTGCTCTCATTGCCATTCAATGCGCTGCCCCTGACAGAGTCGTACTCTGCAACCTTATCAACCATCCCCAACAATTCTGGGATTAGACTGATGGGACAAATATCAGTCCTGTAAAGATTGACCCTACACGTGGACGAAGGACAGTTAACGCAGACGAGTATAAAAGAAGAAAGTAAGTAAATCGAGAGGGAGGACTCCCATTCCACCTCCAAAAAAGGGAGACGATCTGGGTGAGAACATTTCAACAACACCTGAGATTACAGAAAAAAAACCCATCGTCGGGTAACCGGGATAAGACCCTAATGGTCTTCGGATCAAGTCCGAGGAGGCCCATCCCATAGGATGCGATGCCGTAGGGCTTAAACGTTCAAGCCCAAATCCTTTTTCTACACGAATTCCTCTAAAACCAGAACCAGGCGCCGCCCCGTGACCAACGGCTAGCTTTTCAAGCCCACTCTCTACAAATCATATTGTGAGGGATCGTTCATGCGCGAGCCCAACATCCTTATTGGGCCGCCAGAGAATTGTGTCCTTACAATTGGCGCCGTCTGTGGGAAAGCTTGCGCGTTGGCGCAGGTGGCGGTGGAGTCAGCCCTCTAGCAAGCAGAAATTCCTGGGGCTTCCGCCGACTCCGGCAACATACAGTTGTTGCTCCGGCATAAGCTTCTGCTAGGGGCTACGCCTTACAGTGCCAAGGGCGCGGGCATCTCTAGGGGCTTCCGGCCTCAAGCCAACTTTCCCCGCCCTGGTATAGGGGCTTATGGTCGAAAAGTAAACCGAATAAAAGAAATTTCACAAGTTTTGGACAGAACCAAGGCCTTGCATGGTCCTCGGACTCAAGCCTATGGGGAAACCAAGTACATAAAAGAAATTTTACAAGTTTTGGACAGAACCAAGGCCTTGCATGGTTCTCGGACTCAAGCCTATGGGGAAACCAAGTACATAAAAGAAAAAATCACAAGTTTTGGACAAAACCAAGGCCTTGCATGGTCCTCGGACTCAAGCCTATGGGGAAACCAAGTACATAAAAGAAAAAATCACAAGTTTTGGACAGAACCAAGGCCTTGCATGGTCCTCGGACTCAAGCCTATGGGGAAACCAAGTACAGAAAAGAAACTCAAGTTTTGGACAGAACCAAGGCCTTGCATGGTCCTCGGACTCAAGCCTATGGGGAAACCAAGTACAAAAGAAAAAATTACAAGTTTTGGACAGAACCAAGGCCTTGCATGGTCCTCGGACTCAAGCCTATGGGGAAACCAAGTACAAAAAGAAATCTACAAGTTTTGGACAGAACCAAGGCCTTGCATGGTCCTCGGACTCAAGCCTATGGGGAAACCAAGTACATAAAAGGATCACAAGTTTTGGACAGAACCAAGGCCTTGCATGGTCCTCGGACTCAAGCCTATGGGGAAACCAAGTACATAAAAAGATCATAAGTTTTGGACAGAACCAAGGCCTTGCATGGTCCTCGAACTCAAGCCTACGGGGAAACCAAGTACATAAAAAGAAGTACTATGACACATAAACCTCAAGATCCATCCGAAGAGAACTCCTCGTTAACAGTTGGGTCAATCCCTTAATTGCACGGGTCCCCCGGTCTACCCTCGGATCCCCCGTGCCAAAGGGAATGATGCGATACGGTACAGCATATTACCCGAAAGCACAAAGTCCTTCACTACTCGACTATCATCTCGGACGAATTGTTTAGAGTTTATCGTTCTCGGGAATTGGTCTAGCGTGCATCGCGCAGCACTCAACAGCTATCCCGGTTAGTTCCATGAATTTAATCTATTGAGGATTACCATTGTTATACTTGATAATATTTGCGAGTTTAAACTAATAAGGATTTGTGTTAAAGTATTCTTCTGCCCAGAATATTGTTAAAGGCAGGCTTAGACTTAATATTCAGGCCCAAAGTGGTTGTTGCAAAAAAAAAAAGTATGTATAAAGAAATAAACATATCTTTTATTAAGACAAAAGAACAGTACAGTGTACAATAAAAGCTGAAACAAGCTTACATTAGAGTTAACTGCGTAAGCAAAAGAAAAGTACAAAAGAGTGAAGATGATGCCGAGGAGATAGCTCAGAGGAGAGATTGGCTACTGTTCCAAGATGTCGTCTAAGGAAACTATTCCTCGACGCTTCTACATGCCCATAACTCAGGCAGCCAAAGAACCTGACCTCAGGCTAACACCATCTACAGAAAAGGTGCAGGGAGCCGGAAGTTGGGAAGCCCCCGCAAAAATTTGCCTGCTATAAGGCAGACGGCGCTGATGGCGGACATTCCTTCTTCGGACATACCAAAAATCTGGCATGACCAGAACCTGCTTCGGATTTTGACTAAAAGAGGGAGAAACATCCTTTCCCCTTTCTCGAACTGGAATATTCTCTTGAGTCTATGCCTCCTTTGCTTGTACCTCACTATCTGGAGTCTCAGGAAGACACGGCGCCTTTGTGGCGGAGAGAGCTCCTTTGCCCCAACCCTCGCCTCAAACATGATGTACTAGGAGAGGAGACTGAAGGATTTGTGCGAAGGTAAAGCAACTTTCTCTCCTATTTATTTAAAAGATGAGGTGATGGCATTTAATTCACGCAGCGTCCCAAGGAACGCTACAGACAAAATGTCTCCGGCTCGATTTCCAATGCCGTCTGCAACCCTGAGATTAAAGGAGCCTCGTGAAGGCACACCTCGAACACTGGGATGCCCAAAAAGTACCGCGTGACCTAAGACTACGGAAATACCCCCCAATTTATGGGCCCAGTAAATTCGCGGCCCAGGCCCGTTCAGCACAGGGGCCCATGGACAGAACCAAGACCTTGCATGGTCCTCGGACTCAAGCCTACGGGAAACCAAGTACAAAAGAGAAATATTATAAGTTTTGGACAGAACCAAGGCCTTGCATGGTCCTCGGACTCAAGCCTACGGGGAAACCAAGTACAAAAGAGAAATATTATAAGTTTTGGACAGAACCAAGGCCTTGCATGGTCCTCGGACTCAAGCCTATGGGGAAACCAAGTACAAAAGAGAAATATTACAAGTTTTGGACAGAACCAAGGCCTTGCATGGTCCTCGGACTCAAGCCTATGGGGAAACCAAGTACAAAAAAGAAAAATTACAAGTGTTGGACAGTACCAAGGCCTTGCGTGGTCCTCGGACTCAAGCCTATGGGAAAACCAACTGCTCGGATAGGGAAAGTCCTCGGCTCAACTACTCTAAAATGTTAAGGCCAATAAGAGTGTTCGGATGATGGCGGGACGCTCCGCTATTTCGGCAGCCTAAGGGGGCTGTTCACTTTTGCGGGTGATATGCCTTCAAATAATTACTTCCTACACCACATAGAACATCCAGTTCTAATCTCAGTTTTGTTTCGGGCAAGTATCGCTATTTACAGGTACGAATTGCTATGTCAAACAATTCTATTAAAGTTATGGCGACATCTTTTTATTATCAAGTATTTCGGTCTTAGTCATCATTGATTTAGATGCGATATTATTGAGCCGAGCAGCACTTGCAAATTTATAAAAACAAAGAGACAGAATATGTGAAATGAAATAACAACAAATTTTTATTAATACGAAAAATTATTACAACGTACAAAGAGGGGCTCAAACAAGCCTATACAAAATGTGAACTGCCTAAGCAACAATAACATTCGTAGTACAGATATGTAAACAGTCAGGTGTCTTTTAAACTCGTCTTCAAAGTCTCTCCAATCTCTGTCTCAATGCTGCTCATATTACGATAAGAACCTTCTTTGGGAAAAAATGAAGAAGGAAATAGTAAGGAAGAAATCAATGAAGAAGATGGAGGAGATGAATGAAGAAGATGGAGGACATGAGTAAGGAAGGAGGAGAAGAAGAGAGAAGAGATGAAAAGAAAGAAAGGGAGCAAAAGAGGGAGAAGAGAAAGCACCAGAATGGATCTGGTGCTGGGAAGACTAGGGAAGGAAGGCGGAGAGGGCCACTAGTGAACGAAGAAAGGAAGAAGCAGAGACACTTGGTCCCTGCCTCGGTCCTGACTCCTAACACGCTAGGGCCATACTAGGTGAGCTCATAAGAGAGCGGTTGGTTATGATGATGAGAGTTCTCGACTCAATCACGCCGAAAGTTGGACGTGATGAGTCCCTGCTTCGGATTTTGGCTGAAAGAGAGGCGGGACATATCTTAAGTCTGCGCCATCCTTGCCCTGACCGAGCCATTTCAAGCTTTATCAGAACATGGTGTTTTGAGGAGGGGCATGGTTCCTTCATCATTCGTTATGGTAGACGTATAATGATATGGTGTATAACAATCGGGTTAAGCGAATGCTAAAGGAGGCTATGGGTTTCAGATCTCAGAAGGATGGAAAGGGGTCTGCACGAAAGTGATGGCCTCCTGCTTGCCTTCTTATAGGAAGGGCAAAACGAAGGGAATTAAATTCATTCAGGTTTCCAAAAGGAATCTGAAGAATAAAGGTATGTCCGTTCCACTTCCCCACCCCATCAGATGAGCCGCCGAACGTGAATTAACCTCGTAAAGGGAAGCCATTAAAGGCGCACCTTGGATAGCCAAACGGCAGGAGTAGATTACGAGCGAATTAAAAGGAGTACCTGGTAAACCGGCGAATTTCCTGGACAGATGAAAACTGCCCACATTAATGCGGGGCTGAACTAAATAAGCCCTACTAAAGGCCCGGGTTTACCAAAACCCTCCTTTCCAACCCAGAAGTCGGATAGCAGGGTTTTGAGGGGCTATTGTGGGGCCCAATAATTTATAGGCCAGGCCCATTCGCCCTTAGAGAGTCCGAAGGCCCGAGCCGAGGCAAACTACGGCCCAAGCTCTATAATACAGAGCACCTAACGGTTTTGTGATGTAGCCGAGGACAACTCAGTCCTCGGCAGATCCAAAACCCCACCAGAAGAAGAAGGGTAAAACTGGTATAAGACCAGACTTAAAAGAGAATCTAAGAATATCCGGGACAGCTGCTCTCATTGCCATTCAATGCGCTGCCCCTGACAGAGCCGTACTCTGCAGCCTTATCAACCATCCCCAACAATTCTGGGATTAGACTGATGGGACAAATATCAGTCCTGTAAAGATTGACCCTACACATGGACGAAGGACAGTTAACGCAGACGAGTATAAAAGAAGAAAGTAAGTAAATCGAGAGGGGGGACTCCCATTCCACCTCCAAAAAAGGGAGACGATCTGGGTGAGAACATCTCAACAACACCTGAGATTACAGAAAAAAACTCATTGTCGGGTAACCAGGGTAAGACCCTAATGGTCCTCGGATCAAGTTCGAGGAGGCCCATCCCATAGGATGCGATGCCGTAGGGCTTAAACGTTCAAGCCCAAATCCTTTTTCTACACGAATTCCTCTAAAACCAGAACCAGGCGCCGCCCCGTGACCAACGGCTAGCTTTTCAAGCCCACTCTCTACAAATCATATTGTGAGGGATCGTTCATGCACGAGCCCAACATCCTTATTGGGCCGCCAGAGAATTGTGTCCTTACAGTGTTAATATGTTATAGCGATGCACGCTATTATATACTTTTTTTTTTTTTTTTTTTTAATTCTATGTAATTTCTTTTGAGAAATCTATGTAATTAACTTTTCCTTGTGAGAAATTGATATACTTTTACCTTTTTGCCATAGAAAAAAAAATCAAAGAGTCTAGACTAGTGACACATATTTCGACAATTTGTTTGGATGTCCATTGTTGATTGGATTACTTGAAGGGGTGGATCCATTTGTAAGTTATATAATCTAATTAACAATTGACACCCTAATAAGTAGTAACAAAGTTTATTGTCCTAGAACTAAAAGAACCTAGAAAAATTGATTTTCAAAAAAAAAAAAAAAAACCTAGAAAAATTGTAAAAGTTGGCAAGCTCCGCAGACCCGAATATTTTGCTCAATATAAACGATTTTCAGAAGGTGGGTATTTTTTTTTCTTTTTTGAAGCTTCCTTGGTGGGAATTCTTCTTTTGACCAAACAGCTGTGGGCCTGTGGTCCTTCCCAACAAGACCTTTGCAACAAAACTCCTCACGTATAAGCTCCATCAATTGGACCATGCATCCCCCGTCATCTAATTAGACATGAGAGGGAAAAAAAGAAGGAATTCATACTTCTGATTTTTTTCATTCTACACGTAAGAAAAATATCCAAACATGATTTAGAGAAAGAGAACATCAACCATCACGCCCCTAAGCCCTAACTAAGGTCACTCGCAAGCACTTATACAAGAACATTGCAATTTGCAACTTCAAGAACATAACCATTTTGCTTCTTTGAGAAGAAGATAAAGGCTGTGGTGTGTGTGGTTATTTTGATTATTATTATTATTATTTAGTGAGTTTCTAACTTATGCATTGGAGAAACTTAGGCCGAGATTTTCTAGAAACAACGAATTTAAAATCTCATTATCCATACAAAGAATTTTGTAAATATTGAGTCTTTAAATTTCTTCATATGTCAATTTCTATGTAAATAGCAAATCATTCATCCAAACACATATTTAGCATATATGTAATTCAAACCCAAGTCTTTTATTCAACAAGAAAATATTTTACCATGTACCCTTGGTGTGATGGTCACTCTATAAGTATAAATGCTTGCAGCGTATGGGAGGTAAGGGTCAGGATTCAAGTCTCCAGGAGGGAGTTTCACACACATATATACTTAAATTAGGTTAGAATAGAAATTCTATCTTGTATTAAATATATATATATATATATATATATATATTTATCAGTTAAACTAATTAGAACTCATGGCACTAACAACATATTAAGGATATTCTTAAACTATTAAATTGAAGCGATGATCTATGTGTATAGCATAGGGCACTTATTCAAGGGGGGAAAAAATCAGTTGGGCAATTGACTGAAGGACTTCCTACTCAGGGAGATTTGCTGATCTCCCCATAAATTAATAAAGTTTTAGAATTTATTATATTACCATTAATTATTCATACTCTCCAACTTTGAGAGATTTGCTGATCTTCCCAGAAATTAATAAAATATTTAGAAATTATTATATTATCAATAATTATTCATCCTCTCCAACAGTCCAACTTTAAGGAGAGAATGAAAAACATTGATCTCCCCAGAAATTAATAAAAGATTTAGAATTATTATATTATCATTGATTATTCATTCTCTCCAACTTTAAGGAGCAGTGACGTGGAGTTAACATATTTTAGGTAAAGGTTGCACAATTAAAAACGTTGTCTGAAATTAAAAAAGAAAAGGAAATATAAAAAATGAATAATGCTAGAGATACAAACTATTTTACAAAAAATTTTCAAACTGCTGATGTGATGAGTAATTATTGATAAATGATAAAGTGATATAAATGGTGGTTCTAGATAAAAACTAATAAGAGATTGGTTACATCAACATTTTGTAAAAATATTGTAAAATAGTTTGTGGCAGTAGTATTACTTATAAAAATATATATAATTAATATCATAGACTATGATTGCTCTAAAAAAAACTTAAAAATATTAATAGGAAACATGTGTTAGGTTTTAAAGACTTAGGAACTAATGTATTTAGAACTCTAATGTGTAATGTTGGCAAACCATGATCAAAACAGCAGATAGTCTTGTTTAGACTTGCTCAAAGTGTGTGCGTTGTATGTAAATTTGGAATCAAGTGGCTGCAGAAGTATTAGTGACTTTCGGCCTAGCTCGATCGATCGAAGAACAGGCTCAATCGATTGAATCACGGGCAGAATGTTTTTTTCTGCAGATTTTTCCAACTCAGTCCTAGCCTATTAAAACGTGTAGGGTTTTATGTTTTGCCCTAAGTATAAAAGGCAAACCCTAGCCACATTTTTGAGGTTGCTCTATTTTGCTGTGTGTGTGAATCTCTTGAGAGATCTAGAAGTGGTTGCCTTCACACATGCTTAGGATTATCAAAAAGGAAATTTGATTGAGAACTTGATAATCATTCAGTTGCTGCATTAAGGAGTTTAAAGTAACATAAGCGGGTGTGCTTGTACTTACTACAGAATCCAAGAAAGAAGAAGTTTACGGTCTCGGAGCTTGCACGTGGTCGTGTCAGTAAGTTTCTACTAGTGGGTAGCAATAGGATGTTAGTGGTCTAAGTCCTATTGTAAAACTTCGATTCTTGTTAGTGGTCTAAGTCCTATTGTAAAATTTCGATTCTTTCATGGTGGATTCAGGTTTACCTTGAGGATAACTAGGTTAAATTCTCCCCAGGTTTTTACCAGTGTGGTTTCCTGGGTCATTATATCATTGTATTATTTATATTTCCGCTGCTATGCATGATATAATTGTTTGATTGTGATAGCCTAGATTTGGAATTTGGACTAAGTAATAACTTGGCTAATTAACTAGATTAATTCAATTGTGTTTTAAGGGGTTTAAAAACTAACAACATGCTCACAAACTCTACTTAATTTTTTCATTATCTTCTTCTCGGGGAAAAATTATGTCATTATCCCTGCCCCCCCCCCCCCCCCCCCCCCCACCCCCCTTCATAAAAAGAAAAATTAGAAAGAACAACAGATATAACTATATAAGAATAGTCTCTCAATATATATATATATAAAGAAATAAGAATACCCACTCTTTAGGGGCTTTTTCTCAAAAAAAAGAAGAAGAAAGAAATAAGAAAAAAGAATAATATGTAATGTTAATCAAGTAATGAAATGTTTGGCCATGTGCCTTAATTAAATAAATAATTTACAAGCCCCATTGAACCTACTAGGGGGTGGAACTAGAATGTTTACTTTGGGAACTAAGGGTATAAACAAATATAGATCGAGAGTCTTGAGCCATGTTTGATATCCATTTTGTAATTTTGGTGGCCTCCATTGAGAAGACCATGCCAATATATATATATATATATATATATATATATATTTTTTTTTTTGGCACAAACTAGTTCACCCCATGGAATCTGCTTTCGACACAGAATTTTGTAGAAACTCGACAAGATAATTTTTCTTCTCTCCAATACAGTAAACTTTTCAATATGGCGATGTTGCTTGGATCCGATTCTTTCTCTTCTGGAGAAACCTTTGTAGTGATCTCTTCATGGAAAGACCAGTACTAGGGCTATATTTCTCAGTTTGCAGTGTTGGTGAAGATAGATCTGATCCAGTTGGAGTTTTCAGCCAATCTGACCCCGTTGGAGTTTTCAGCCTTTCCTCCATTTCTCTTGTAGCAAGCAATAAGATGGATCTAGCCTGAAATATATGAACAAATTGCTTTACTAATTAGCAAATATTTTTAATGTGTTTTCTTTCTAGCATAAAAATATTGTAATTGACACATGTATAAGTGCTACCACAATAGGAATTTGAGAAGTAAATTATGAAATCATTCTAGTCCAAATCTATGAAATCATTCTAGTCCATCATGTTATATACGGTAAAAAATAAGACTTAGAAAATTTTTATAAAAAAAAAAAAAAATTATGTCCACAGTAAAAGCACCAAGTTTTAACAATTTGTCGGCACCGATCTTAAATTCTCAATTCCTAACAATTTCCATGGCTGCAGCCTCTAAATTAAGTACTACTCCACTATCGTGCGCTGACTTTGAAAATTTTGTCACAAAGGTACAACACGGTACCAAAAAAACAAAGGAGAATAAAAGCCAATGATTTGAAAATTAAAATTCAAAAAATTGCAACTAGAAGTTAAAGCAGCCGACTTCAGTCTTCACCAACCAAAATTAGCAATTCTTAAATTATTTTATAGGCAAACTCAACTCAACAATTTTGGTGCATGCATTTCACAAAGGAAAACCATGCAAAGAGAAAAAAAGACAGAAATAATTAACTAGTTCACAAACATACCTGAAACTCAGTAACATCAGAAACGCAAATCTTGCCATTGTAAAATATGGTCAGCTGTTGCGGTTGCTGGTTCTGTTGTGGGCTTCCTCTTCGCTCTTCCATCCTACATAAACACAAAACACAACAATAATCAGAAAAAAAATAAAAAAGTCAAAGACAACTGTCGAGTGTTTTATAATTCAAACTGACATTTTTTAGTGTTTTTAACGATGATGTCTATAATTCAAATCCGTACTTCAATTATTGAATTAGAGAAATAGAAAGAGAGAGAGAGCTTACATTGGCTGGTGGTCGTCGCCTGAATCATTGGAAGGAAGAGAGGCAGAGTAGGGAACAAGGCAAAGTTCCAAATTGCAGTTCCTCCTCATCTTCAAGATTCTCAAAGATTTAGAGATCTATTGATCAGAGAGAGAGAGAGAGAGAGAGAGAGATATCAAATGCTATGACAAAGTTTTCTTTGTTTTCTTATTTTGGTGTCAGGAAATGCTATGACAAAGTTAGATAGGAGAGATTGGTTTTATATATACTAAAAGATATATCAATGGGTTTTTATTTTATGTGTGGTGTAATATGATGTGGGCCCACAATAGCAAATTGGAAAAGTACTTCAAACACGTAACGCACACAAAAACGCACAGGAACAGCCAATAAACCAGTAAGCGGAAGAAGTTAATGCACGAGGAAAACGATTTTTTCTTTTTTTTCTTTTTTCTTGCTTGCCTATCACAGCTACACTGTACATGTCCCCTAAAAAACCGCCACCTTTATTTTTAATCTGTTTTCTTTGCGTTTGAACTGCTTTCGTATTCATTCACGTGCTTTTAGTTGCAATATGTCTTTCTTTCTTTCTTTTTTATATTCTCTTTTTTCTATATTTATAAACATTAAAATAGGGGTTAGATATGTTTACTATTTTGAAGAAATGTTATCTTCATGGCAAAACTTAAGCGTTAAGTTTCTAAAATTTTTAATTTAAAATTACTGTTTAAATTATTTTTGTAAAGACACGATTCGTGGCGGACCGTAACAGTATCGGGTTCGCACGTGAAAAGGCCCTAACAATATCATTTGTAGAGCGTGGATTTAGAAGGCTAAGCCTTGATCGACAGGCGGTGGGTTTTTCATGGTGTTCGTACAAGTTTAAGTTTTCCTTCACCCCTGGAGTCTTTCTCCTGGAGGTGGGCTGAGAGGCTCTGGTTTTTGGTCATTTTTCCCAACCCCCTTCTTTAGGTTACTTATTTTTCCTTTTATATTTGTCTGCGTTCATTGTCCTTCGTCCACGTATAGGGTCAACCTTTCCAAGATTGATACTTGTCCCATCAACCCATATTCAAAGTCGTTGGGAGTGGTTGTAAAAGCCAAAGAATGCGGCTCTGTCAGGTTCAGAGCATTGAATAGCAGTAAGGGCAGCTTTCCCTGAATATTTTAGATCTTTCTTCCAAGTTTCAGTCCTATACCGTTTTTACCCTTTTTTCTTTTTGGGGGGACTTTGGGTCTGCCGAGGACTGAGCTGTCCTCGGCGGTATCCAAAGGCTATCTTGTCGAGTTTGGGTCACAGCCCTCCTCGGCTTGGGCCTTTGGATTCTCCCCGAGTAAATTGGCTTGGCCCATAAATCATTTGGGCCCCACAATTTTTTTGTTTACGGGTGAAAATATTATGAGAAAAAAAGGTAATCTTTTTTTTCCTAGAATTACGTTTTTAGTGTTTTTAAAGTTTATTGTGAAAATACTATAACTTTAGTATTTTTTTTTTTTTCTAGTGCTATTTTCTTGGATTGTCTTATGTTATGGCTTTCGGACCTTCGGTACCTTTGTTGTCGGCTGAATTCTTTTTTAGCCTGAACACACCAATTGCATGTTAACAGCTTGATTTTGATACTGGAAAAGTTTTCAACCTTTCTTTTGGTTTTCTATGGCCAAATTTCACTAGAAGGTTCGTACCATTTATCTGACACAAGTCACACAACCAACATTAAAAACAAATAAATCATTTTTTTATCATGATAATTCGCTATTTTAACAATAATAGGGGAATCCTATCGATCAAAAAAAAAAAAAAAAGCAATAATAGGAGAAAGAGGATATAAACATTAATTCTTCCTATAAAATGAAAATATGTAATGTCCTTGAGTTATAAATTTTTTGACAAAATTTTTTATTATATAATTAAAGGAAATGATAGGTCTACAATATTTTTACAAGAAATTCTAAGTGATAAGTTGTTACTGGTTGTTATTGTTGGAACAAAAAAGTAATCTTAGTGTTAGTTTCAAATTTGAATCAATAACAACTAACCACATGTGATTTGTTGTAAAAATGTTATAGACGTAGCATCTCTCATAATTAAATAGTTGGAAAAGACAGATTTAAACCATAAATATTTCCATTAGAAATACCAAGATCTGTCCATGAAAATACAAGACTCTTTGCTAAAAAAGAATCATATTAATTGAAACCTTTTTTTTTTTAATAGAGAATTTCAACTTATGTCGTCCACTTCTACAGAGATTGAACCTTGAATTTTTTATTCAAGTATCAGAGATTTTACCAATTAAGCTAACTGGAACTCACAAACCTAATTTTCTTTTAGGAGCCTTTGAATACAAGTTTTTATTTTTTAATAAAAGAGTAAAGAGGAAAAGCCAACAGTCACTATCCTATATAAATTGATCATTACAATAATACTTCTAACCACCAAAAGAATCGATACCTAATAAATAAATACAAGGTATTTGAATATTAAAGGCTAAATTGCACGGATTCGTTTACATAAATATATTAAGCTATATAACAGATGCGCTTAAAGTAGAAAACTTTGAGTGCATTTGCCAACTTTTCCTCCCAATATGGTTACATATCTAATTCTAAGATAAAACCACTTTAAGTTTCTTTATTATTTTTTTTTTTTTTTGAGAATATTTTAAGTTTCTTTAAAGACTATAAAATTATAAAGTAATATATATATTATGAGACTGAGACGTTAAAGTGATAATTGTTGTATTGACATTTTTGCAGTGCCCCTAGGATAAACTTGTTGTTCAAGAATTATAAAAAGTCAAAAATGCTTCACTCAAAAGTCAAGACTTTTTTTTTTTTTTTTTTTTGAGAAGAGCTTCACTCAAAACTTAATTTGAGAAAAAGAAACTAAATTTCTTCTTTTTTTTTTACTATTTTTTTAAGAGAAACTAAATTTCTAATGGTTTTGAAAAAAAATTAATTAACTTGTTAAGTATTTTTCAATTCATATAAAAAAACCTTAATAAAACTATCCATTGTTTATTAGTCATTATAGAAAGAGAGATTAAGATCAGGTACAATACTTAAGATATTGCACAATGTGTAATTAGTAATTACTCTCATTTTTCTCAAAGAAAAAATTTCACTTTTTAATTTTACATTTTTTTTTTTAAATCTTTTTGAACTTTTTTATTTATTAAATAGTTGAGATTGAAACTACTTAGATATTGTGCAATTCAGTAGGACCTGATCTCAATCCCCTAAATGAGTACTTCAATCTATAATGTATACAAGGGCTATGTTCACTTTTTGACGGTGGCTAAAACATAGCTGATTTTACAAGGCTGAATGATATGTATAAATAATGAAATATCACGACTTTAAGCTTATCCCTTATACACGTGGCGGTGGTGGAATGACAGATAATATGTGGGCGCTAAATTGAGAGAGCACGTGTTTTTTGGGGGCTCACTTTCGCAGTTCACTTTAGGGTGCTTCTTCTAATTGAAATCATGTGCTTGGAAGTTTGTCAAGTACATCAGCATCTTTATGCTTCATCTGAAAACTCTATTTTAAGATTTTGTCGATTAAATTTAACCACACCGCTTGAGAAATTAAGGAAATGCATTAATTGACCAATAAATCACGGTCGTACAGGCCATGGTGTATGAGCTAGTGATATGTTAGCCATTTATGATTTATCAAAACTTATCCCCTATGGCCCTACCCATCAGCTCACTACCTACCACCCCACTTACCTGAGTTATGTGTAGTGTGAGTTTAGATACTCGGATTAGGTTTGTGTCCGGTGGTCAATTTCGTCAAACACATTGAGATGCGAATACGTGTCCAGTTTCAGACACATATCCATATCCTAGCGTGTTTAGTGAAACTAACTACTGGACAGAAGCCTTTCCCTAGATACCCATTCCTAATAGCACTTGGATTGACTCCAATATCTAATTGCATTAGATTCATCTAGATGATGATACATGTCAAACAGTGGACATATTACATTATTTTAATGGGTTAAGTGCATCTGAACAGTGAATACTACTATACTAAATCTAATCTTTACCAATAATTTGGGTGTGTCGGTATTACTCTAAGTCGTATCGTATCATGCAACTAGTAAAGTGAGTTGAAGTTGTTGGTGTCATCACAAATTGTAATTTTGACTAGCTTTTTTTATTTTTTATTTTTTAACTCAACATTAGATCCCTTCAATATCATCATCTTTCATTAGATTTGATTTTTGATCCGTATGACTGAAAACATTTGTGTGTCGATAATCGTTAGATTAAAAATATAACATAAAGTGAAGCTTATTAATTCCAAGAAAAAGAAAAGTGTAATTTTTTTTTTTTTTGAGATTTAACTGTCAACTCAAAACCATGCATTTATGGTTAGTCTAGACGATGGAATTTAATCAGAAAATTTTGAATTTCAATCTTTAATTTAAATGACTTGGTTTCTATAAAAAAAAAAAAAAAAAAATGACTTGGATAAAGTATTGTGGGGCCTGGCCCAAAATAATGGGCTAGTCTAACTACAGGCCCGTCCGAGAAGCATCCTTTCCGAGAAGAAATCATAGATAAAGCATTATTCAGGCCCAGTAGCGCCAAAGAAACCTGTCCGAGGAGTAACTCCTCCTCGGACATTACGAAGTCCAGACGAGGAACTCGCCCCAACCATCACAGTTCATCCTCCCAGCATATAAAAAGAATAAAATCCAAAATATCTCATGGAAAGCTGCCACCACCACATTAATTGCGCCACAACCACCCTCTTGGCCGCATTAATGAGGAAAAGACCCCTGAACAGTACTACCTTGGTCTCTGCAACTCACAAAGGGAGTGATAAGGGCGTCTAATGGGACAAATGCTCAAGTAGATGCTTAGATGATCAACAAGTGTAAGGTTGAGATGAGAACAAGAGAACTATATAATGTAGTGGAGTCCCTCAAAGAAGGAGATGGAAAAAACTGTATTCGGAACTAAAGAAATAGAATCTTACTTTCGAGATCCATCCTTGCGTTTTTGTTTTCTGCAACAATATTGTCCGTGTAGAAGACCGAATAGGCTCACTGAGACTAAGTTCTTTGACCCATCCTCTACAAATTTTTATTGTGAGTTGCGCCTTGGGCCGAGGCCTGATCAATAGAGTTTGGGCCAGGAAAATCGTGCAACTACAATTGGCGCCGTCTGTGGGAAGAACTAGGGCATCAGCTAGCACAACGGTCGAGCATGGCAGAACTAGGTCCGCACCAGGAGAATCCTCACCAGGCTAACTCCCAACAGACACAACCCGCCGAGTCTCAGAGGCAAAATAACCCCGCCAACCCAGGCGGCAGGGGAAATCGTGAGGGAAGTGTGCATACTATCCGGACAAGCCAGAGTCACACTCAGATAGGTAGTCACGTGTCCCAGAGGCGAAATAGTCACCAGGCCATGCAGCGAGAGATAGATGATCTGAAAAGGAAGTTACGACGTGTGCAGCGAAAACGATCTCCTTCTGACTCAGACGAGTCCTCTAATGCGGAGGATGCGAGTTACCGACGGAAGTCAAGGACCCCCCCAAGTGAAACCTTTTCCTACGAGAAGGAACCATGCCCTGTGCGGAAGTATGAGAGCACATCCAGCAAGGGTTCGGGAAATGATGCCATGAAGAAGGCGCTGGACCAGGTTTCAAGGTCCCCCTTCACGTATAGAATTGAAGGGGCTAAGCTGCCTCGATGCTTCAACCAACCGGCATTCGCCATCTATAACGGCCGAGCAGATCCGGTAGAGCATGTGAGTCAGTTTAACCAAAAAATGGCAATCTACTCGCAAAATGAAGCCCTTATGTGCAAAATCTTCCCATCCAACTTAGGATCAATGGCGATGAGGTGGTTCAACGGCCTGAAGACAAATTCCATAAGCTTATACAAGCAGCTCACTCGGGATTTCTGCTCTCGCTTTATCACCAACACCAGAGTCCCCAGACCCCTCGGTTCGCTATTGTCCTTATCCATGCACGAAGGCGAAACTCTGAAAGCGTACTCGGATAGATATTGGGAGGTGTATAACGACCTAGATGACAACCATGATGCTGTCGCTATCAGCACGTTCAAAAGCGGACTCCCCCCCGAGCATGGCTTAAGGAAATCCCTCACTGGTAAACCGGTTGCCAACGTTGATTAGTTGAGGGATAGGATCGACAAGTACAAAAGGGTGGAAGAAGATCAGCTGCAAGGAAGGGGAAAGGAGAAGGTCATTCCCCCCAAAGCAGGTGATTTTAGATCGGAACGGTATAACCCTAGCCAGCCGAGAAGAGATTTTTCGCGACAGGCTGGACAGAGCAACCCGCAGACAGTGAATGCCGTATTCAGGGAGCCGGTACAACAGGTGCTGGAGAAAGTAAGGAACGAGCCCTATTTCAGGAGGCCGGGAAAGATGGCTGGAGACCCTTCCAAACATAACCAAAACCTGTACTGCCACTATCATCAGGACCATGGGCATACCACTGAGGATTGCAGAAATCTATGGAATCACTTAGATCAGTTGGTCCGAGAAGGGAAGTTGCGTCACCTTCTGCACCCCTCGAGCGGCCATCCCGGTCAAGCAGTGCAGGAATCTCGAGAGAAGGTGTCCTTAAGACCCCCCACCGGAAAGATTCATGTCATCCTCGCCGCACCAGGAAGAACTGGGCAACCCTTCCCCAGGGTACTAGCTGTTGATCGGCTCCCCTCCGGGAACAAGCAAAGGGAACCTAAAAGGTTAAGAAAGGGAAGCTCCTTGATACTGGGATTCTCGGACGAGGATAAGAGAGGAACTATTCAACCTCACGACGATGCCTTGGTGGTTACGTTAAAAATTGGGGGCTTCGATGTAAAAAGGGTGTTAGTAGACTCGGGAAGTGCGGTAGAGATAATGTACCCTGATCTATACAAGGGGCTGAACTTGAAACCGGAAGATTTGACAGCCTATGATTCACCTCTTCTCAGCTTCGAAGGAAGGATTGTTACGCCTAAGGGGCAAATTCGACTACCCATACAGACTGGGTCGGAGGAGGTAGAGGTGAATTTTATCGTGGTCGACGCTTACTCACCCTGCACCGCAATAATTGCCAGGCCATGGATCCACGCCCTAGAAGCCGTAACCTCCACACTTCACTAAAAAGTAAAATACCCATCTAGAGGATAAGTAGATGAGATCCGAGGAGATCAGGCCAAGGCCAGGAAGTGTATGGTGGCCGCCATTTTACATAGGCTCCATACCGAGTCCTCGGCCCCAGAGAGCTTATAGCAACCAGCCACCTCGGCAGGGCAGGGCGATGGGCCAGCCAAGGAGATAATATGTGAAAGTTTAGATAAGATCGCTGTCAACGACGACCCGGAGAAGTTTTTCCAGATCGGCTTTGAGTTGCCTTCTCAAGAAAAAGAGGAACTGGTCAGATTTCTCAGAGGGAATGTCGATGTGTTTGCATGGGACGCCTACAACGCCCCGGGAGTTGATCCTAGCCTTATTTGTCACCACCTGAACGTCAACCCCTCTTCCACTCCGAAGAAGCAGCCACCCCGACGCCCTTCAAAGGAACATGCTAGTGCCGTAAGAGACGAAGTGGCAAAACTGAAAAGAGCAGGGGCTATTAAAGAGGTCTTTTACCCCGAATGGTTGGCAAACACGGTGGTGGTAAAGAAGAAGATAGGGAAGTGGAGGGTCTGCGTGGACTTCACGGACCTGAACAAGGCGTGCCCAAAGGACCCATTCCCCCTGCCCCGAATCGACAGATTGGTGGATGCAACCGTGGGCCACCCTCGAATGAGTTTCCTGGACGCCTTTCAGGGCTATCATCAGATACCCCTCGTGCTAGAAGACCAGGAGAAGACAGCTTTCATGACGCCCATCGGAAATTATCACTATAAGGTAATGCCGTTTGGGCTAAAGAACGCCGGCTCAACCTACCAAAGGATGATGACCCGGATGTTCGAGCCACAGCTGGGCAAGATCATAGAGGTTTACATAGACGATATGGTTGTGAAGAGTAAAAGGGTGTCCGAGCACGTGAAAGACCTTGAGAGAATCTTCGCTATCTTAAGGGAACATCGGTTGCGGCTGAATGCTTCCAAATGTTCATTCGGGGTCGGGTCGGGGAAATTTTTAGGGTACATAGTAACCCACAGGGGAATAGAAGTAAGCCCCGACCAAATCAAGGCAATTAACAACCTACAGGCTCCTCGGAACCCGAAGGAAGTGCAGAAGCTCACTGGTATGATTGCAGCATTAAACCGGTTCATATCGCGATCAACGGACCGATGTCGACCTTTTTACCTCCTGATAAACAAGTGGAAAGGGTTTGAATGGTCGGAGGATTGTGTTCGGGCTTTCCAGCAGCTTAAGGAATACCTGTCGCGACCACCCATCATGTCCAGCCCTGAGGCAGACGAGGTGCTGTTTGCATACATCGCTGTAGCGCCCCATGCTGTAAGCCTGTTACTGATACGGGATGATAATGGGGTGCAGCGACCGGTTTACTATGTGAGCAAATCATTACATGAGGCCGAGGTGAGATACCTACCTCTAGAAAAGGCAATCCTAGCGATAGTACATGCCACACGGAAGCTCCTTCATTACTTTCAGGCGCATATGGTCATCGTCCTAACTCAGCTTCCCCTTTGAGCAGTGCTTCGAAGCGCCGACTACACAGGAAGGATTGCCATGTGGAGTGCGCTTTTGGGGGCCTTTGATATCAAATATATGCCCAGATCCTCCATCAAAGGTCAAGTCCTCGCAGATTTGATAGCGGAGTTTGCTGAACCCTTTATAGAAACAGTAACCGAGAAGAAAGACATGGATGGAAAATCGGTCGGCGCAATTTCAACAGGGGGGACCTTGCATTGGAAGGTCTACGTGGATGGCGCGGCCAACCAGCGAGGATCTGGAGTCGGAATAGTTTTAATATCGCCAGATGGTGCTGCCATTGAAAAATCACTGAGACTTGGATTCTCGGCTACGAATAATGAAGCCGAATACGAAGCCTTACTTCAAGAGATGACGATGGTTCAAAGATTGAGCGGAAGAATGATAGAGGTGTTCTCGGACTCCAGGTTGGTCGTTGGACAAGTGATGGGTGAGCTGGAAGCCAGAGATGTTAGAATGCAGGAGTATCTAGGACAAGTCAAACGCCTACAGACGGGTTTCGAGTCCTTCAATCTGACGCACATTTCTAGGAGTATAAATACCCATGCAGACTCGCTGGCCACTCTAGCCACGTCCTCAGCACATAATCTGCCGCGATTGATCCTTATTGAAAATCTAGCCCAAGCAGGTCCCATCAGCAAAAACCCAACCCAAGTCCATCAGATCAGAAAGAGTCCCAGTTGGATGGACCCCATAAGGAACTTCCTCCAAAGCGACATCTTACCAGAGGAAAAACTAGAGGCCGAGAAGATACGTAGGAACGCTCCTTGGTTCTGGCTATCAGAGGATCACAAACTATATCGGGGCTCCTATTCTGGACCGTACCTACTCTGCGTACATCCAGAAGAATCCGAGTCTCTACTTGAAGAGTTGCACGAGGGAATTTGTGGAAGTCACACCGGAGGAAGGTCGCTGGCGCACAGGGCACTCACCCAAGGATACTGGTGGCCGAACATGCAAAGAGAGGCCCAAGAATATGCTAAGAAGTGCGATCAGTGCCAAAGATTTGCCCCGAATATCCACCAACCCGGAGGGGTTCTCAACCCCCTCTCTAGCCCGTGGCCATTCGCGCAATGGGGTCTTGATATTGTCGGACCTTTTCCCAAAGCTGCGGGGAACAAGCGATACATAATAGTTGGAACCGATTACTTCACTAAATGGGTGGAGGCTGAACCTTTGGCCAACATTAGGGACGTGGATGCCCAGAAATTCATCTGGAAGAACATTATTACCTGCTTCGGAACTCCACGTACACTCATCTCCGACAATGGTCTTCAATTTGACAGTAAGGGTTTCAGGGAGTATTGACGCGAGTTTGGGATCATTAACCAATATTCCACCCCCGCCTATCCCCAAGGAAATCGGCAGGTTGAGGCCGTGAACAAGGTCATAGTGAACGGACTGAAGAGAAGGCTGGATGAGGCAAAGGGGAGATGGGTAGAAGAGCTCCCGCACGCCCTATGGACCTATCGGACAACGCCACGACGGTCAACCGGTGAGACCCCATTTTCGATGACTTATGGGGCAGAGGCCGTGCTCCCAATCGAGAACAACTTTCCCACGCTAAGATCTATCTCGTTTACCCCAAACGGTAACGACGAGTTGTTGGGAAGAAGTCTAGACCTAGCCGAGGAAAGAAGGGAAAAAGCAACGATTCATATGGCCTATTATCACCAGAAGCTGAGGCAGGGATATGATGCCAATGTTAAATTGCGACCTCTAGGTCCAGGTGATCTCGTGATGAGGAAGGTTCTCGGCAGCGCAAAGAACCCCTCTTGGGGCAAGTTGGGGCCCAATTGGGAAGGACCGTACCGTGTAACGTCTGTGGCCGGGATAGGCGCCTACTATCTAGAAGATTTGGATGAAAAAACTGTACCTCGACCATGGAATGTAAATAACCTCAGAAGATATTATTATTAATGAAAATGGCTTAGCCCATGTTTTGTTTCGTAATTATCCTGTGCCTACTGGTCTATTTACAACTATTCATAATTTTAAACAGAACCTAAGTCCTGCATGGCTCCTCGGACCACAGACTTAGGGGAAATTGATACTCATGACAATTTATACAAGTTTTAAACAGAACCTAAGTCCTGCATGGCTCCTCGGACCACAGACTTAGGGGAAATTATTACTTAAGGCAACTATTCATAGTTTTAAACAGAACCTAAGTCCTGCATGGCTCCTCGGACCACAGACTTAGGGGAAATTAATACTCATGAAAATTTATACAAGTTTTAAACAGAACCTAAGTCCTGCATGGCTCCTCGGACCACAGACTTAGGGGAAATTATTACTTAAGGCAACTATTCATAGTTTTAAACAGAACCTAAGTCCTGCATGGCTCCTCGAACCACAGACTTAGGGGAAATTAATACTCATGACAATTTATACAAGTTTTAAACAGAACCTAAATCCTGCATGGCTCCTCGGACCACAGACTTAGGGGAAATTATTACTTAAGGCAACTATTCATAGTTTTAAACAGAACCTAAGTCCTGCATGGCTTCTCGGACCACAGACTTAGGGGAAATTAATACTCATGACAATTTATACAAGTTTTAAACAGAACCTAAGTCCTGCATGGCTCCTCGGACCACAGACTTTGGGGAAATTATTACTTAAGACAACTATTCATAGTTTTAAACAGAACCTAAGTCCTGCACGGCTCCTCGGACCACAGACTTAGGGGAAATTAATACTCATGACAATTTATACAAGTTTTAAACAGAATCTAAGTCCTGCATGGCTCCTCGAACCACAGACTTAGGGGAAATTATTACTTAAGGCAACTATTCATAGTTTTAAACAGAACCTAAGTCCTGCATGGCTCCTCGGACCACAGACTTAGGGGAATCATTTTAAGGCGTGCGCGCAGTCTAGCACCATTGCAACCCTCATTCAAACGCGCTGCCCAACAACCCTTTTTATCTTGACCGTTTACATTTATCTATGTCGCTACAAATGTTTATAAAAAAAAAAAGGGAGAAGCGATACTATCATGCATCCACAGAAAGCAAAGCAAACATTCTATATTAATATTCCGAGGGCAATACAAAGAGAGGTCCTTACAAAAAAGCGCAAAAACAGGACGATTCTCATTCAAAAAAAAAAAAAAAAAAAGAAGAAGGGAATACAGAAGTGAAAAGCCTAAAAAGCTACACCTTAGCAGGGGGATCTTCCTTTGGCTCGGGCTGAGGAAGAGGGACCTCGATGGCAGGATCCGTGACAGGATCCTTTGCCTTATCAGGCACAGGGACGGCATCAGGCACCGCCAGATTTTTCTCCAAAGCCTCTTGGGCGCCATCAGGAAACTCTCGAATCTCCTGAGGATAGAAGATGTTCTCGGGCAGCCTTAGCGCCGAATCCACTGGAACTCCTGCAGCATCGAGAGCATGAGCCCATGAGATGCTGCAGTAGTCCCTACACACCTCATGGATCTCCTCGGATAGCCTGGCCTCCGTTTCTTGGGCCCCAAGCTGGCGAGTAGCACTTTTCTCAGCCTCTGCGGCCTCACGGATCAGCTGAGCCTCCTCTTTGACCCGCCGCAGCTCATCCTCGACTTTTTGCAGAGCAATCTTGAGATCCAGCACTGCCTGCTTCTCGGTAGCAAGATTGATCTGGGTCGAGTACAGCTCTTTGCGCTGGTCCTCCGCCTGGGTCTCGACACTTTTCAAACCAACCTCTGCACTCTTGCGTCGTTGCTCCGACTCCTTGAACTTCTCCGTGAGTTCAAGGTGATCGTGTTTAAAGGACCCCAAGGTTTTCTCCATCTCCGTCCGAGTTTGGGTCTCAGCCTCAGCCCGACTACGGTTACCACGGCAAAATTCCTCAGCCACAAATACCTGCTGAGTAATCTACGAACGAAAACGAGATTGTCTTAAAAATCTAACGAGGTTAAATAAATCAATGAAACAGTAAAAGGATTACTTACCATCGCAAGATCCCTTTTAAGGGATAGGAAGATCTCGGGCTGAGAGAATCACCTATAGGCCTCCATGTCCCGAGGAAGGAGTAGGGGTTGCTCTAAGGCATCAGCCACGTACCCTGCCCGGCCTCGGTTATACTCTCAGACCAAAGCATTGTAGGGGATGACAACCCCATCCAGCTCCAACTTGGGGTTCCATGCACGCGGGGTAGCGCGCACTTCAGAAAGGTTCTCCTCATCCCGGCTCTCCGAGGAGTTACCCCTTCTGCTCCTTGGCGCCCGAGTGGTTTTTTGCTGCTTGGTTGGCTGGGCAACCACCTCACCCTACTCAGGAGTGTCAATCGGCCTTTTCTTCTTCAGGTCCGGATTAACCTTAAGGCCAAGGTCCGAGGAGTCCTGAGGGATCACAGGAGGAAGGGTTTTGACCTGTGACGGGGTTGGTCCCTTTGATGACTGACCTTTCGATGACTGACCTTTCCCTTGGGAGGCCATCAACTCCTTTAGAGGTTTTCCCTTTCCTACCATGGGCTCTATCTCTTCGTCCGAGGGATTGTCCGAGCAGATGACGATTGAGGGAACACCAACTGCGGAATGTTGGTCCTGCTCTCCTTCAGGATCAGAAAGCTCCACCAAGGGAGTTTGCTCAACTTCCTCCTCAAAATAAAACTCATCTATCTCTTCCTCAAGGGAAAGACGAGATGATTCAGCTTCCTCTTCAACCGGAACAGCAACGCCAGGCTCGTTTGGCGGAGGTAGCTGCTCTGCTAAGTAGGGATCTCTAACGCCGGGTAGCACGACCGGTGGCAGATCACGTTGAGCTAGGAACCCGTCCTTGGACACATCAATCCTAGCCAGCCTCGGACTGCCAGCCCTTATGGCGTGACCGATAGCTTGGAAAGAGCTGCTCAGAGATTGATAGCCCAGAACCAGATGGGCAGCACGCAACTGTCCGTCCTCGGTAACGTAAATCTCCGACCTAAGAAGGTAGTTCAACGCTGGCACGTTCACGAAGTTTATCCGAGGAGCGACGTGAACTTTATCTGCAAACAACCAAGAAAAGTGGGGTTAGTTCATGAAATTTTCCAATTACAAAGAAAGCGAGAAAAATAACTCCCCAATACTTAATCCTTTCCCAAAAAGGATTGGCCCTAAAGACGCCGCACCTGGGGTTACTACCCAAGTTGGACAATGAATACCATCGAACCACTCCCCTGAAGCAATAAGGAAGTCATTCTTCACGGTCTTATTGGATATTGGGAGACAAGAGATCAACCTAACGACCTCGGATCGGGATTTAAGATAATACCCTTCATCCTCGAGGCGGTGACACTTGTATAGATAAGCCACATCGTGCCAAGTAAGGCCTAGATTCATCCGCTCGTCTAAGACATCTACACAGCCTAGTATCTTGAACATATTTGGGGCACACTGATGCGGCGTCAATCTATGGTTGGATAGGTATTCCCTTGTAATCCTACACATGGGAAGTGTCATCCCTCCCTCTATGAAAGCAATCATGGGGATAACAACTTCTCCCTCGCCTCTATCTGTCAACACTCCTTCGAGAGGATAGTACTGCAGCCCCACCCCAGGGGGAATGCGGTATTTTGCCCTAAAGGCCTCCATAGCGGCCGGAGTTTTTACTAGTTTTTCGAATCTACCCATTTGAGCTGAACTGGAGGAATGAAAATAAAGACCGAGAAGAAAAGTAAAGTCCGAGGAGGGAATCGAAACGACGAAATGAACGGAATGCACTGATACCTTCACAAAACGCTCAATGGGATGCCTGGAAATCTCTCTTGGAGGAGACGCCTCACGAAAAACGGCTACGGTGGCTTAGCGGGCGCAAGTATTCGCAGATCTCTGGGGTTCAACGAAGTTCTCTGGAATCCTCTGGGGTTTATGAGATGCAGATAAAAAGAAAAACTGAACCCCTTTGACACCTTATATAGCTGGGAGGAGAGAGAAAAGATCGCTCCTGCCTAAAAATTCGAGAAAAAGACGATGGCCGTTCGATCTACGCCACACCGTTGGATGAGGGAAACATAACACCTCCAGAAGTAAATGGCCGCGCCTCGTAAATTGTAGCGCGTCCAACATAACTGTCCGCACGCGCACCCCACGCTCTCCTTACTTCTAACCTCTCACTAACATCGAAACCCCGCTTTTTTCCTCGGAAGGAAATAAAAACCGGAGTTTTGAGGGGCTATTGTGGGGCCCGGCCCAAAATAATGGGCTAGTCTAACTACAGGCCCGTCCGAGAAGCATCCTTTCCGAGGAGAAATCACAGATAAAGCATTATTCAGGCCCAGTAGCGCCAAAGAAACCTGTCCGAGAAGTAACTCCTCCTCGGACATTACGAAGTCCAAACGAGGAACTCGCCCCAACCATCGCAGTTCATCCTCCCAGCATATAAAAAGAATAAAATCTAAAATATCTCATGGAAAGCTGCCACCACCACATTAATTGCGCCACAACCACCCTCTTGGCCGCATTAATGAGGAAAAGACCCTTGAACAGTACTACCTTGGTCTCTGCAACTCACAAAGGGAGTGATAAGGGCGTCTGATGGGACAGATGCTCAAGTAGATGCTTAGATGATCAACAAGTGTAAGGTTGAGATGAGAACAAGATAACTATATAATGTAGTGGAGTCCCTCAAAGAAGGAGACGGAAAAAACTGTATTCGGAACTAAAGAAATAGAATCTTACTTTCGAGATCCATCCTTGCGTTTTTGTTTTCTGCAACAATATTGTCCGTGTAGAAGACCGAATAGGCTCACTAAGGCTAAGTTCTTTGACCCATCCTCTACAAATTTTTATTGTGAGTTGCGCCTTGGGCCGAGGCCTGATCAATAGAGTTTGGGCCAGGAAAATTGTGCAACTACAAGTATGAAAAATATATATATATATATATTTTTTTTTTTTTCAGTTGATGAAATTTTGAAGGGATTTTACTTATTTAAACTTTATTAATATACTAGTAATTGTTTTTCAAATTTCTTAAATTTAAATCCTCAAGCCCAAATGAAGAAGCATGGTAAACTAGATACCTATAAGTAAGGGTGGCAAAATTGGACACGACCCGTGAACTCGACACGACACGACACGAAATTAGTAGATTATGAGTTGAAACTTAATGGGTTCGTGTCGTATTCGGATTAACACAACTAACCCATTTAATAAATGGGTTGGATTAGTGTCCATCACATAGAACCTATTTGACATGTTTGACTCGTTTAATTAAATGACATTTTACTAATATACCCTTCAAACCCTAAGTATATAGACTTATTAGTTGTTGTGGTTTATTTTCTTTGACATATTATGATTAATTATTTGTGATATTGAGATATGCTTTAGTTTTGAATTATTATTTGTAAAACAGTTACTCATTAGTTCTGACTTTTATATTAAAAATATCTATTTTTGGTTTTTCATAATTCATATCAATTTGGTTAATACTAATTTTTTTTTTTTTTTTCATTTTGATAAAATCTAATAAACATGTCGACATGATTGACCTGTTTAATAAATAGGTTGTGTTAGGATTGAGGAATCCTAACCCGTTTAATAAACATTTCGAGTTAGGATTAACCCATATAATTGAATACTCATAAGCCAATATGACACGAATCTGACACGCAAATACAAATTGTCACCCCTACCTATAAGGTCACATGGTAGTATTTCGATTTCACTAATCCAAACCTTATCTTGAATATGGATCACATCAAAATTTGGAAAACCAATGCTTAGCTCTAAAATGGATTAAGATGGAAAATCATTAAAGGCTGTCTGGAAGTGAACTAGAAACCTACAAGGCTATAACGTCACAATTAAGAAAATTTTGATTTCACTATCCAAATCCTATGGTACATATGGGTCATCTCTCTAAATTTAGAGAGCTTAGCTACAAACATGGATTGAGATGGCAAATCTTTATGTCTACATACAAATGCGACAACCAGAATAGTCAAATACACGTTGGAGAAATCTAGTTTTTTTTTTTTTTTTTTTGGGAAAGCGATACAATCATTCATTCATTAAGATGTAAATAATCTTGGTACAAAGCTTCCACTGCTAGTGGTGGCAAATCCTCTAACCATTATTTCATCAATAGTATTTTTTGCATACATAGCTAATGAATGTGCCACCATAGGAGAAATCTAGCTTTTTAGATTCAATTTATTCCCACTTATAATACCAAAAAAGAAAATTACAATTCTACTTGTCAAAATTATAACACATGGTAAAAGAAAATAAGGAGAGATAACAGAGGGAAATAAAAACAGAAACACATAATTGAGCCTAATAACTTACGTGTAAAATAAAAAAGTCTTTCGACTACTACTTCTTTACTATTAATATAAGTGTTACAATGAATCATAGTTTTAAAAATTGGATCGGACCGGTCGGTTCAACTGAAAACCGGACACTAATCCGGTCCGATTATTGTTAAAACCTGAAAATGGAAGAAAAACCGTTAAAATCGAAAAACCGCCTATTTAACCGAAAAACCGGAAACCAGTACGGTTAAACCGGTTTTTAGCAGTTCTTCGTTAAAACTTAAAACTACAGAGGCTGTGTTAAAAAAAGAGAGAGAGAGAGAGAGAGAGAGGGAGAGAGAGAAAAAGAGAGATTTTGTTTCAGGTTTGAGAGTAGAGATTTTGATTTTGAAAATGTTTTCAAGCTTGAAGTTGTGAAGCCTAAGACACCAACAGTTACTCCAAAAACATCAGATCTCCTATCTTTGGGTTGAGGAAGGAGACCAAAAACGAAGCAAATTTTATATGACTTTATCTGTCTGCACTCCGCTTCAGCCTTTGTTTTCTGCTCTTGCACAGTTGCACTTGCACATACCCATATTGATGGGAGAGAATATTGAAGAAGGAAATCCGGAAATGAAACTCTAGCAAAACCAAAAAGTGGATGGGAAAGAAATAAGTCCAGAGAGTTGTTTGAAAGTTTGAATAAATGTGTGGTGTGTGTGATATAAACGTGTAACTGTAGGGTAGGTGAGAAAAAAGTAACAAGGGCAATGATATTGTTACCTATTGGTGACTTTCTTTTGGTTATTTGACAAATTAAAAAATAATTAAAAATTGTTTGTAATTGCTATACTTTACCGTTTTATGGTTGTGTTTTTTTTTTTTTTTTGGGTTGAATTTTGTTAAGTGGTGTCCAAAAGTTGGAAAGTTAATATTTAATGTTTTACTATTATTAATTTTTTTAGTTAAAATGACTAGTTATAAAATTATTTATTTATTTTTATAATTAATAATTATTTATGACATTATCGGTTCGACCATCGGTCGAATCCCGATCAGACCATAAAATCGATAAACACTCCTTATTTTGGGATGGTCGAACTCCGATCAGACCATAAAACCGATAAACACTCCTTATTTCGGTTCTTTCACCATACTGGTTTTTAAAACCATGCAATGAACACATTAAGAGTATTATATATTAGACAATAAGGGTTATTTAACTTGTACTACAAGTTAATAATGATGATGGGTTGTTTAGACCCCAAAAATACTGAATTATCAATTTTTTAATGCCAAGTTATTGAGTATACCAATACTAATTATGAAAGCCTTTTGGTTTTTAAAAAATATTATTATATTTATGGATACTAATTTTATCAATTTTATTTTATAAAATTATACTTTTACCTTTAACAATATCATTGATTCTTTTAAAAGTATTATTATAATCACAGATTTTTCTATAGCATTTTTACAAACTGTTAAAGTAACAAACTTTTATTGGTTCATATTTGGGCCACTACTTATATTATTTTTTTTCTTTACCAATAATCACTCATCACATCAGCAATTTATAAAAAAAGATTTGTAACTCTAGTATTTTCCTCATTTTAAAGACCATAAAAAAAATTATAGATCTAAAATCTAAAACAAAATATACAAGTTCAAAAAAATTACCAATAGTAAAATTTAGAAAAATTAAGTCTGATCAACCAATTTTAACCAAAACAAACAACCTAACCTTTTAAAAAATTTTAAACAAAATATATATATATATATTTAATCCAACATCGCACACATCAAAGAAAAAAAAACCATCAATGGCTTAGCAGCAACAGAGTCGAAGGCTGAAGTTATTGCACACAACCAGCAGCAAAGTCACCCTCTAATTCTAAATTCTTATTTCGTCCCTACTTTGAAGTACTACTTACTAGTTGAAACTTCAAAAAGCCTTTGGTCGATATCAGTGAGCAATTGGTGAAACTTCAAAGTACTAGTTGTTATGAATATCATTTCGGATCCTGTTTTGGTTTGTCCATTCGAATGAAATGTTTTGATACCGGTCTGTTTCAATGTATCGTTTTAGGACTATCGCTATAGATATATATAGTTTTATAATTTATACCACATAAAGCTATCAATTAAAAATAATAAACATCCAATAATATCAATAATAAAAATGAAAACGGTCATGGCAAAGCAATGTCATTCCTAGAGCTAATCATAGCGGTCCATCTCAAACACCAAAATGCCCATTGTAGCCGCTTCAGTAGTGCTCCAAAACCAGAGAAATTGCAACAGCTTCAAAAGCCAAAGTTGAAATCACCTTCCCTCTCTCTCTCTCCAATCTCACTTCCACTCTTCGTCCTCTTCGTCGACTCCAAGCAATTCATTCACATGTCACAAACTCTTCAAGTACTAGTTGCTCAAGTTATCAATTTTTTTAAGGTCAAGTACTAGTTGTTAAGGTTCGCTGTTCTTGTTTTGTTTCTGTATTCAAATGAAATCTCCTTCCTTCTGAGCACTTTTTGAGCCAAATATAAATTTAAGGTCAAATAAAAAAAAAAATGAGGAAAGTTCATATTTTCATGTGAACTAAATAAGTCAAGAATAGCTGGTGGAAATTACAATTTAGATTTAAATTACAATAAATTTAAGGTCAAATATATATCAATCATCAATCGGTGGCCTACTTTCAAGTCTTAAAAAAACTCAGAATCAATGGACACGTGATCAATGTTCTATTTTGTCACGTGATCTTTCGGTTGGTGGTTTTATAATTCTAGATAATCTGAGTGCGCCATGTGCTTGTGATCTACACTCTACAGTAAAGAGATTGCGGCTTTGCATGAAGCATGGTTTTTTTGCCAGCTGAAATGTCCTATCATTGACGACGACTTGTATAGAAGTTGAAGATTTTCATGGAAATTATATAAAGAAGACACTTTCTTTTTGCTTACGGTACAGCTTTCAGGACACATGCACACTCGTGATTTGTGCATGTTTTACATGCTTATATTGTTTTGATGTTATCAAAAGTTTCAACCCCGTTTTGGAATCGAGGTTAAAATCTGTCTATTTCATTGATATAATTCTCGAATTATAAAAGATACGTGAAAAAATTGTATTGTAAATTGATTTTTGATTTTTTTATCATTTATTGTCAAATATATAAATATTTAATAAAATTATAAAATAATTATATATATATATAAAAGGTATTTTCATTATAAATTTGATATATATTCCACTAATGAATATAATAATTACTATGCAATGAAATTTAACAAAACTAAATAAATAAATCAAATTAACTTATGTGTATAAAATGAACATTCAAATTGACTAAACTCAGAAGTGAGAATACATGATATTGAACCAAAATAATAATATTTTCGTCTTAGCTAATTAACTTCATTTAAGTCAATGTTATTATCATGTTCAACATCTTGCAAAATTATTTTTTCATGGATATTTTCTTCATTATTATCAACATTTACTTTTTTTTTTTGTTTTTTTATTCTAATAATTTATTCTTTGTATTTTTTTTTTCTTAGCATTCTACTTTTCTAGACTTGTAATAATAATTATAAAAAATAAAAAATAATTATATTTTCATTTAATATATTATTAATAGTATAGAAAATAAATTTGTCAATATGAAAGTGAGGGTTATGAGTATAATCTAAATTTTGTAGGAGAAAGAAAACGGACAAAAAAAAAAACCTCATGGACTTGCCATTTTAGACTCAATTAAGTTTCCCAATAAATTTTTTTTGTTAAAAAAGTCTAATAACTTGTTTAAATCAAATAAAACCACAAATGTTAACAAAAAAAATTCATTTTAAACCCACATGTCTATGTATCGTACGATACGTATAATTCACCGATACAATATGATTCATACGATACGCACCTATGTATTGGACAATTCATGAGCACTTATGATACGTTCTTACAATACGAAACTTTTTGTACACGATACGATATGATACGTATTGCGTATCGTACGATATTGACAACTATGGAAAATACTATTTCGTTTCTTATATTTTGAGTCACAGTTAATTTAGTAGTAGTAGTCAATTTGGTCTTTATTATTTTCAATTTGAAGTCAATTTGGTCCTTATTATTTTCAATTTGTAGTTAATTCGGTCCCTACTGTTAACTTACTGACGGAAAATGCATATATGGCAAACGATTTTCACTGTTGGAATGCTTAATATTAAAAGATTAAATAAGATGATGATGTGTCTAAACTTTAGTGATCACCTCACCACGGCAAAAAAAAATCCACATAAGCTTTTAAAAATATTTTATTTTCTTTACCAATTTTTTCCTTTCTTTATTTATCCTTTTAATATTCTTACACTTTTTTTTATCCAATCAGTATTTCTTTTTTCTTTTTTCTTTTTTACTTTCTTTTCTTGCTAACCAAATAGAATTTCATTTCTTTCTTGCAATTTTTGGCTCGCCAACACCACTCAAGAAGGAGAAGAAGAAGGCACAACGATAACATTCTTAGGGTCATGCACTTCATCTTCAACCCAAGATCCTCGACGTTAATTTGAACCATCCATCCAAAAAATTGCCAATTACCATACCCATTACAAGCAAACACAAGTACAACCCAATAACAACAGAACCTTTTGGAACTACAACCAAATCCAGAAAATGAAACCCAACACCGCCACCACCTGCAAATCCACGAGCCACTGATCTGCAACCTTTTGGACTTTCCATTTCATGGGTGATACCCACGAGCCGACTACACAAACACTAGGCAGGGCCGACCCTTCCACTAGGCCAATTAGGCCATTGTCTAAGGCCCCCAAGTGAAAGGGGGCCCCAAAATTTTGAAAAAGAAGGGGTAGTAGAAAAAAAAAATTAGTTTAAGATAAAACTCCAAAAAATCTGATACATCCTTATGATCAAAGAACAAAAAATCTGGAACATCCTCATAAATATTGGTACCTAAAAATTATTTGGTCTAAATAAAATCAATTATCTCAAAAATATAATCCTTAACCTCTAAAGAGAGAAGAATTGAGAAGAAAGAAGATGAAAACAAAGTTGAGAGTATGAAGAACTAAGAAGAAAGAAGCATTGTAGACATACTAAACTATAAAGAAGTAATAAATAAATATATGAGAGAATATATGCAATGGGAAAGTTGAGGAGTAGAGGTGGCCACGTGGGTGGGAGCTTGGGGAATGAGAAAAATGATTTGAAATGAAGGTTCTAGGAACTAGGAAGGTAGTTTTATTTGTTGAATAACCAAATTTGTTCTTTAAAGAAAATAAATAAATCTAACCACTTATTTTGAATATTTTAAAACACTATTATATACATATATATATAAAATTAAAAAATTATATTCATTAATCTATATAATTTATCTATTATAGTAAAAAGTAATATTAATTACTCTAACATATATATATATATATATACACATACTAGTCTTATCACATGCGCTTTGCCCATGTGATGAGTTTTTTTTTTTTTTTTTTTTCTTTTCTATTCTAGTGTCATAATTTTTCTTAAAAAAAAAAAAAAAAAATAAGTTTGTTTTGAAGACATGGATTAATAGGACAATGCACTATTCATTTTAAGTGGAGTTGGAGAATGCCCCATTTTAGTTCTCACCTAAGGCCCCAAAATATCTTGGGCCGACCCCTGACCCTATGCACCAAATCAATATGTTTAGAGAGAGGTCTTATCTAGAAAGAGAGATTGTGGTTTTTGGCGGCGGTTTCGAGAGAGAGAGAATGGGATCAAGAGAGGAAAAAACGAGTAAAAGCTACTCTCATGGTAATCTTGACACGATTTGAGGTCAGAGAGGAGAAACCGAGCTTAGAAATAGAAATAGAGACCAAGAGAGAGTGAAATGAGAGCTAAAACTCTGTTGTTTGTACTTGAGCTCTACGGCGATGGTTGTTGTGGGGGTGATGGAACTGTTGAGTGAGAGGGAGAGAGAGAGAGAGATGGAAGCTTTAGAGATAGATAAAGGAAAAAAGAAGAAAAATGATTCAGATGTGGTTTTGTGAAATTGTGGGTTTCTAGAAGAAAAAAAAAGAAAAACTTAAGAAAAGGGAAAAAAAATGATAAAAAAATGAAAAATTCATTTAAGGAGCTGATGTGGCTTATTTTTTTTTTTGGTTGCCATCTAACATTAATGTGGCCATTAAAATTTAAACATGTCAGCATTTCATTTAATTTTTTAATACTAGACATGCCAACAGTGCAAAATGTATGAATTTTTTTAGCAGGTGGTGTGTTAAAATGAGAGATGTGATATAAAATGTATTGTAATATGATGTATTAAAATAAATAAAATAACTTTCTAATATAAAAATAGAACTTTTTTGTACAATTGATGTTGATGCTCTTAAAGCAAAAATGGAAGTGGAAGTCGGCCTAGGAACAAGCTAACTAGCTGCCCGAACAACAACAACTGAATGTACAAACCCCTAGGGGAACGATAGAACGGGGTCTCAAATAAGGGCACCACCCCAAGCAATCTAAGCCAATACCATAGGCATCACGTTGTGAGCGATCACCAAACATATCCACTTCGCAAAAAGTGTATGGTGTGGCAATGAGCAAGTACCCTAGGACTCTAGGAGTAAGTCCTCTCAAGTCTCAACTAACTTAAAGGGATGTCATCCTAACCATTTCTCCCCTTTAATTGGGTACTGATTACCAACCCCACTAAGAAAGTACTTCAAATACCCCACAAATGTGGTATGCCTTTTTTCCAGCCATACACACAAACCAATTCTTATCCATTTTTTAATTGCTTCGTTCGTTCCATTACAAACTTAACTTTTGACGGACCCTCAAGCAAACTCTATTGACTAGCTCGGAGGATAGAAAGTAGGTTGCAGTTGCTTCAATTAGTGATTGTTTGTTCACCAAAAAAAAATTAGTGATTGTTTGTATGCACAATAATTGTGGGTTTGTCCCATATTGCTAAGAGCTTGGAAGTAGGCTTTATAAGATATCTTGAGAGTTAAGTACTCATTTTGGGGTGAACTAGGGGCTTACGCATATAATGTTTTCATCTACTCCTCTCTTTCTCTTTAATTACTTAATAAAATGAAGAAGAAGAAAAACCTTTAAAAGGTCCTTTGTGGGCTTTGTTCAACATTGATAAAGTGGGAGTTGGAGATAGGGTTTATAAGGGCCCAAGCTACCTTTAGGAGTTAAGTACTTTTTTAGAGTGGGCTTGGGACTTATTCTTATAAACTTTTCATTGATTCCCCTTCTGCTAAATAAATGAATATAAATAAGTTTTTTCTCGAGTTAAGCTCAACTTATTCATAAACAACACAATTCATTTATAACTATACTTGAACACTCCAACATGGAAGTTGTATGTTGGGTTAGGGGAAAATTGTCATCTCTTGACTTTTTTTTCGTCTTTTCTTTGGTGGTTAAGGTCATACATAAACTGGTCAATATAATATTATAGGATCATATGAAATGCTTCTATTATTTAAAGCCTTATTATTATGAATTTAAAAAAAAAATTACAAATTGAATAAAACAATATTTTTTATACCATTTATTAACTTTTTATAGGAGTAAGTAAAATTTTGAAATCTCCTATCAAAAACTTCTGTTTTGTGTATAATTTTCAATTGCAAAAATTTTGAAATTTAAACACTTCATACATGGAATAACTATTGATCTTTCATCAATTAATTTGATATATTACAAGTTGGAGGGTACTTATAAGGAGATATATATAGAGACTATGCATGTGTAACATACAAATTAATACCCTTCATGTGTGACCCATGAGTTGCATAAGGAGATATATATAGAGACTATGCATGTGTAACATACAAATTAATACACTTCATGTGTGACCCATGAGTTGCACATGGCTCACCCACAAATAAATGGAGGAATTATATATATACACACACACATACATGCAAGGTATATCTAATGAGATTGCAGCATTAATTCATTAGATTATAAGCTGGCAAATCATTTCGTAATCTTTTGTTTGTTGAGCAAATCGTATCATAATCTACTAAGTGCTAACATATAAGTTAGAAACTCCGAAATGATTTTGCTCAAATAATTTCAGCCAAAAGCCTCATTTTGTTTTTTTTGTTTTTAATTATTATTATACCAATGTAACGAGCCGTGTGAAGATCTTGTCCTCCACTCATTTGTCTTGGAATCGAGAGAATTTATTAAGCTATAATTAAGTCTCAACACAAAATATGAAATTTGTTAATTAAAAAAAGTAAAATTTTAATTTTAGTTCAAACCTTAGAGAGTTAAATATGGTGATTGGAAGTTTATGAATTAATTGTGAAAGGGCCAATTCAAAGGAGATAAATTATCATTAACCCATTAAAAAATTATAACTAAATTTTAAATGAGGTTGCACTATATTTATATGTAGATTTTTAATTACCAAATCTTTATTATAAAATGGACTATACATTTTAAAGCAAATGAATTAGAATATTTCTTGCAACAATTATACTAAATCATCTATGTAACAACCTAATAAGTAAATACCATGTAAAACTTTGGCAAAACAAGCTCTAATAAAGTAGTATAAAATTGAATCACATGACATTCACTCATTGCATTGTTACATAGATAACCTAGTATAATTTTCACAAGATTATTTTTTCGAATGAACATGTGTATTTATAGGGCGTGCGTGTTTAACAATTTTGGATTGCAACCGTTCCAACATGAAATGGCAAAGTCATGCTAATCTTAGGCTTGATTGAGATTTGAGAGTGAAAATTAGTAAATGGAGGATTATTGATCTACTTTCCCAACCATCCAAATCAGCACCTCCAAACAAAGCTTTGACCTTTCAACTAAACAATGTAGGGGCCCACAACAGCTATACTAAAATGAAGACTTTCTCATAAATGAATTTATTGTGTGCTTTTAGCCAAAAAGAAAAATGTGCATTTTGCACTGCTTAGCAAGCAGCAGCCTTAGTTTTCTCTTCAATTGTGTGGTTAGTGCTAAAGAATTCCTTTTATTTGATTCATTTGAATTCTGTGCTATTTTATAAGTTGCAATCAAACTAATTCATTTGCCACTGCCAAGCGCTAACCCATGTTTTCTCTTTTTATCATATGGAATAAACTTTATCAGTCTGACAACAGTGACCAGAAAAGGGAGGAGGGGAATAACAATTAACAAGTGGCAATAGAGAATAAGATGTTCGATTGATAATGACTTTTTAAAATACGACTTAAAGATTTTCCATTGAACCATGTATGATTGAACTCAATTCACAAGAGTTGAAATCATCACATGAATTGAGTGTGAAGTGTGATGGTTTCTTTGAAATAATTATTAACCACCAATGATTTCTTCTTTCAAATTTATTGCTTTTTACTGTATACCTATGAATGACAACACAGATTCTTTCCCCCTGTATTCAAGACCAGGGCCACTTAGCCTTTCTCCATGTGAACTGACGAATCTCGCAACTCCTGTGCAGGAAATACCCTTGATCGCTTCCTTCAAATTGCAGGTGTTTGTCTTTGTCTGATCCAATTATTGGACAGCATTGAATTTTGTGGTCACGTATCGAAGCTTCCTCCCTATATGCTGGGTTAGTATACCTAGGGTGTTGGATGTATGATACATTTTTCCACCACAGCTTCAAAGCCTGTAGAAAAAACATGGATTTAAGAGAATGAAAAGTAAATTCAAAGCAATCTTATCTTGGAATTTTATCCAATATGAGTTTATAAAAGGATGAGAAGGCAAGACAGTATATGTTTTAAACGGTCAACAACCAATCATGTAATCAACCTCTTAACATAACCAGAACTCAGAAAGTCAAATAGCCCAAGTTCGGAATTTATGAAGAATTTTCATAGCATAGCTTTATTTCCATGGTTTATTTTGTTGGCTTATTCTATGTACTGTTGGGGAAAAATAAACGAGGAAAGAACACACTAAGCTAAGCACGCAAATAACTGCACAAGGGTCATGTTCAACTAGCTGAGGCATCTTTAATCAAGCACACACATCTCTAAAACCCAATTAGAACCTTGTTTATACTTATCATGAACTAAAAGTTGCAGTTTTCTATGAATCAATTTGATTGTTTCAAGAATGCCAATAACACATGTGAACAAAAGAACCACAATTAAATGACAATACATATCAAATTTCATTGGGTATCACTGTAAATATTGACATTAGGATCGACCTCATACATGACATGATTGCAAAAGGCAGTTTTCAATTTTCGTCCTTCAAAATTTTCACCAAACCTGTCTATCTCTTTTTCTTTTCAGTTAAGATATTGCTTGGTGAACTCTTTTTCTTTTCAGCTGTGATATATCATATATGTATTTTGTACAAAACTTGTTATGTAATAATGAGTTTCTTAGACATGGGGCAAGTTTTACACCATTTATAAACTAAATAATGTAAAATGGGGAAAAGTATTCAAGATAAAGAAAAAGGTCTAAGCTTAGCTAAATAACTCAAACTAAACAACATTCTCATTTATCTATAGAGATGAAGCAATTCCATCATTAAAACATACGGCTCTCAACAAACTGTAAGGGTGGTTTTGAGACCGAAAACCATGTCAGTTGACTGACAACAAACCACCAAATAATAGTGATTGACAAAAAATTCTCATGATGATCCTTGAGACCAATAATCATGTCAGTTGACTTCTCTCTCTCAAACAAAATATTTCAGCCATTCCGGCTAAAATGGAATGGAATTGACAAGTTTGCATATGAAGTATGAACATTTGAGAAACAAATATCGATATTGTGAGAAGCCAATTGGTGAAGTTAGAAACAACAGCTAAATTCAAATCAAGGAGCATGAGTTAGCCTTTGATCATCTAGGGGCATAAGGTAGGGCCGGTTCGTGGGAAACTGGGAATTCAAATAAAGCTGCTAATTTCAGCTAACTTCATCAAGAATGCAAATTTAAATATCAATTATTCTGTCAATTATTCTGGGGTTTTTGATGTGCGCTCTTTTTAAAAGCTGTTATCTAGTCCTAACACTGACGAATTTCCTTGGAAGGGCATTTGGTGTGCAAAGGTGCCTAAACGGGTGTCTTTCTTCCTATAACATTGACAATCTTGTCAATAGAGGTCGGTTTCTGGTAAATAGGTGTTGTTTATTTAGCTGTGATGGGGAATCAGTGGATCACCTCCTGCTTCATTGTAAGTTTTCTCATGCCTTATGGAGAGAAGCTTTTGCAGTGTTTGGGATCCAATGGATAATGCCAAGGTCAGTCAGCTCTTTTTTTTTTATGTGGAGAAATTGGTTTGGAAGGCATCATTTCGACCATTTGGAATATGGTCCCGTCATGTTTAATGTGGTTGGTTTGGCAGGAACGCAATAACTGCACTTTTGAAGACAAGGAGAGAACATTAGATCATCTAAAATCTCTCCTTTCTGGTACTCTGTTTCTTTGGGCTCGCATTTGGGGGTGTATGAATTGTATTTCTTTATCTGAGGTTTTAGCCTCTTGTTCCTTTAGTTCTTGATTATTTTTGTATCTGTTTCTTGTTCAGAGTGTTCACTATTGTGAGCATGATGTTCATTTTTTCAACATAAAGTCTTATTACCTATCAAAAAAAATTATTCTGTCTAAGCTTGCATAAGTTCAAAGTGAGCATTCGCCACCCTGTTTTTACTTGGTCTGACACCACCCTTTAAGATTTGCCATATGGTCACCATATACTACAGAGAAAAACCTACACATGTGCGCGTGCACACAAACATATATTTTTTATTATTATTTAAATTAGAATGTTTTATATGGGTTTTCAACTTTATGCTTTGATACAAGTTTCGAGATCAATCTACCCTTATATAACTCAAATTAACCAAAAAGATTTGCCAATTGGAAGCCCTAAAGGTTTCCAATCATTGCAATTACACAATCAATTTTTCATCATTAACAGAATGCTTTAGAAGATATGACAAAATTTCAGATATTATAAATTATCATGAAACGGTTTGCTTACTTTTGATATGAAGCAAATTTGGTTTTTCAACTTGGGGTTTAGAAAGTAACACTTTATGAATATATGGTACAATCTATTAGCATCCATTAGATTCTGCTGTTAAATATTACCGTGCATCTAACAGCTATGTACAATACAAGTGAGTACGTCCTATTTCTATAAGTCACAGGTGGATAAAGTATCACTTTATAAACCACAGGTGGCTATAATGCCACTTTTAAACAAAGCATATTATTAGCTCATGCATGTTTTGATGGCATAGTTTGACAGATACTGATAGTGTGAACCTCAGGTAGGTAAGTACCCCATCTTTTAAACCATAGGCTGGCAACCAAACTCCTCTTACAGCATAAGTGTTGGGGAAAATGTAATTTACCCTATAATAATATGTACAGTGCATTTGCAATGTCATTTATCCCAAAGCACCCTGAAAAAAACTCCATCCTTCTATAACATCATCTAGTATTACATTTTCAAATTTTTATTAGACTTATTCACTCATTCACTACGACTAGTGCCAATGGGCAGACAGCCCAACTGGAATTCCAACATAGTTGGTGGCTTCTGTCCGTGGTTAGATCCTGCTTATGTGTGTGGGTGCATGAGTTATTTTCTATAGCCAAAAATAACTTTCCAGTTGCTTGCCTCTTTACCAAATTTGAAAAAGGGGGAAAGAAATGAAAATCCTGAGCCACGATGACAAGTTAGTTTTCTGAATTTCAAATATCATACTCTCAAGGTGAAGAAAAACCAAATTAAGGTGAAAAGGATTCATGGTACCAGCCCAAGTAGCTGTAATGAAAGCTTGTTGAATTAATTTGAATAAATACTACTGAAACTAAGTTCTAAAGAGCTCCCAATTCTACTTACATGCCAGTAGATCCACACTGCAACCTTGTGAGGCATCAACCAGAAGAACATAGCATGATCAGAAACTAAGGATGAGGGAACTCTTTTTGCTTTCAAGACAGCCGTAAAATAGTCACCAAGCTTGGGGTGTTGAACTGAGATTGTCACATACAGATTATCTCCAGGAGCATTTGCTCTCATGTTCCAATTCCCAAGCATATCCTGCAATTGTTTCCCAAATGACTACTCAAAGAAAGAAAAAATCTTTCCATATTAAAAGTTTGGATAATCAAAGCACATTAAGATTGATCACTATAAACTAAAGCCAAAGTATCTCTGATTTTTCCTTTTTTTGGGAAAAAAAAAGTACAATCAAATATTCAGCCAAAGTATCGGCATCATGTCATTATTTAGGTTGAAAATCTATGTCAGGAAGTATTCCCTGTAAAACATCCTTGCTTCCCCTAACCCATCAAGTTTTAGAACATAGTGAAATACAGATTCAGATGCCAACTTTTTTCCTTTTTCATCTTCAGTCAGAAAAATAGCGAGATGCCAACTTTCCAGCACACCTTAATATTTCTATTTCTATTTCTTGTATCCCTAATCATGGTTGCAAGTCTGTTATTCTACCATACTTGGTGAATTTTTAAGCCTAGAGGCTTCATTTCATCTATGGGCATGCCTGAATTGAAGAAGACCGTCCTTATAATAGGTTATACCTGGACATCCATATTCTTTCAGATGTTATAGGTAGCACCAAGATAGATATTACCTTTAAATGGAATTACTTCAGATCTTAGCAGAACTTTGGCTAATTAAGACAATGTTCAAGATGACATACAAGAACAATGGCCTTGTTGAAGGCTCACAACTTCCAAGTTGAAAGTCTCAAAGAACATAAATCCAAAAACGTGCATAAAATTTAGTAAATTGTTCCAAATTAGATATGCAAAGCTTCAGTATTACATTTATACCAATCATTTCCAGCATGATATATTTATTCTGGTTGCAAAAGGCTATGTTTCAAATGCCTTCTCACTCAATTGCATGACAGTGTGAAGAAAAAGGAAAAAAGAAAAGTAGCCATCAACTGATTGACCATTTGCCAAAAGAAAATTTCCAGCATATAAGATTCAGTTTGGGTGCAAAAGGTGATGTTAAACACCTTCCGACAACTGTATAAATAGTGTGAAGAGTTGCAAAATGGAAAAAGGAAGCTTATTAACTGAATGGCCATTCACGAATAGAATATCAAGATTCCAATCACTGCCTATGAATGATCAGGCATCAATGTCAGATAGTTGTCCCATTTCATTTTTGCATTTATAGTCCAATGCTATAGATTCTTAGAAATAACATAGGAAAAAAAGGAATGAACTTTTCTCTCTCATTTGTCCATGCAGAGAAACAACTAAGAACTAGAAGACAAGATGTTTCTGTAGAAAGCACCAACTAGACAACGGTTTATCATAGAATGCACCATATATATTGCAGTATTTATCTCACGAGGGAGGAATCCAAAAGAATGGACACATCAAACATTCACACAAAGAAGTACATCAATTCAATGCTAAAATTATTTAGGAAAAAAAAAAAGTAATCTCACAACTGGTTATCAGATGGTGCTATAAGGTATGAGGAAAAGCAAGTCACTAAAAAATGCAAGAGCAAAATAATTTCTGAAACATACCATAAAGGGACTAACGTGTAAGGACTTTGCCACTAAATCAGAATTTGGATTGAAAACAAATGTTACTCTTTCACCCCATGGTGTGTTTGTTACCTGAAACAAGAAATCATCAACACCATCATCGCTTAGCCTAAAGGCTTCAAGCAACATGAGATTAAAATCTAAAAAAGAAGAAACACTTAAGCAGCATGAAAATAAGACTTTTGACAGGAACAGGGTAACTTCAGCCTTGATGCGTTTCATATTTTGGTCAAATAAATCTTCAGAGCTAACAACAATGAGAATTTATACAAAAGAATGTGAATTAGTTCCATTAGTTGCTACAAAAAGAGTATCATATTGATGAAATATTTCCTTACATGCCAACACAAAGAAAACATCATGATCAACTTTCAAAAGTCTACAATAGTATATGTCATGCATCAACTTTGTGATCCTAACTTCTTCTTTCAGTACGTTCAAAGCTAGCTGATTATAACATTCAACATTTGCTAATAATTAGTTCTTATTTACATGGGGGATTTCTTCTGCATTAGAATTTACTTTTACAATTTAACTAGTCAAGTAAACAATGCTTAACTTTATGCCAGACCACAGTTTGTCCAATAAAACCATGCACAGTCTATAACATTTTCACATCTTAAAAATTCCAATTCTTAATAAAAATGAAGAATTTTGAGAGAAAGCACAACAACAGGTGTACATTACTTAAATTTGAAGTCAACAATATGAGATAGAAATCCAAGTAAATTGTAAACAATCACACACCTCAGCAATGCACTTCTTCAAAAGCTGAGTAGAGGCAGAGGTCTGGGCTTCAGCTTCGATATCGTAGCAATAATACAAACTCAATGGGTTCTGTACGTATCCCACGCTCGGAGGTATTGTCAAAAGCAAACTGACCCAAAGGAAAAAAAAAAAAAAAAAAGGTTACACCTTTACACATAAGCATATGACATAACTCGATAATCCTTAAACTCAAACCTCAAACTAGTGTCACTGACAAAAAACGAGCATATACATTAATACATACACTTGTCCGTTGGTGGAGGCAATTTGGCGAGCTTGGTCGGCGGAGAGGTGGTCGGGAGGCGCGTGTGGCGCGTGGTCGAGGTTATAAAGCGCGTAGCGAACTGGGTACCAGAAGGAATGGCGGACGGGGCGACGGCGCTCGTGCCAGACGGTGCCTTCGTAGAGAGAGACAAATTCTGATGAGTTAGAGGAGGAGCGTGAAGACCAATGGCGAGGGAGGAGAGTGCGGAAGAGGAGGAGGAGAGAAAGAGTGAGTGATTTGAGGAAGTTGGAGAGAATTGTGGCCAAGAGATAGAATGCTTCCATTGATGAGCAATTCCTAAATTAACGAACCAGCTATAACATCTTTAATATTCAATCCCATTTAAAGGCTAGAGCACCAGTGTCAGCACTCTAAAAAAACAAAATGTCAACGTACTAAAAATTTACTTTCAGTGGGACAGCAAAAACTGAACGAAATGGGAAAATAGGCATAATTTTCCAACTATCTAGTTAATAGGTCCGGTTTTGAAAGAAATTGGGTTAGTAACATCTCAAGTTTATGACAGTCGATTTTGGCTGTATAAATCGACTCTCACAGAGTCGGTTTTGGTGGTCCGTGGCATCTGATGTGGCGTTATTGCCAGGTGGGAATCCGTCAATCCCTTCAGGATTGTGAAGGGGTCCACCGAAGTATACATTTATATCAATATTCTTCAAAGATTGTGAACCTATTAGAGAGCCAAGCCAAGGAAATTTATGTTAGTGACATATTTTATCTCTTTCATTTATGTTCGAATTACAAAACCTTTTCTATCTACTCAAAGTACAAAAATTACAAGGGATCTAAAAGTGTAACAATTGCATATACTCACCCCACATCACATACAAACACACTCAATCATTATAATTTCGTACTCAAACAAATAAAAAAACTAAAAACAAAACTCACCCCCATTACAAATTTTAAACTCAGCTCTAACAAAAATATAAATAAAAATATCATCATTCCAGTGCTACGGAAATTAATGGCATACCCTATTACACTACTATTAATGAAATAACATAGAGCAGGGTTCATCAGACAAAAGAAAAAAGAAAAAAAACACTAATGTGAATATGATCATGATCAATCAAATTAGGCATATCATCTAATTTGAAAATCAAGGCATTAATATACAGTGAAATATACTAGATGTGATATACAAACTCAAATTTTGACTCTGAATCATAAAAATCATACAATAAAAAATCCGTCATGACAGTAAATTTGTTTCGGATCTGCATCAACTTATGTCATCCAGAAAATGGAAAAATGCTAGCTGCTTAATTAGGTGCAACTGGACCGGTGACCCAATTATTTTCATAGCTTTTACTGTATTCAATAATGTCTTTCTCATGGTTGGAATTTCATAAAAGTTGGAGGTTGCACAATTCTTTGAACCTGTTTCTTTTTTCTTCCCTTATGTGTCTATTATTTATATATTTATATGAATATATGGTTGTATAAATATATAAATATAAATATATAGTTGTATAGATATATAAATATAAATATATACATATATTTATATTTATATAAATATATAAATATAAATCTATATATTTATATAAATATATATATATATATATATTTATATTTGCATTTAGTTGTGTAAATATATAAATATAAATATATTTATATAAATATATAGTTGTATAAATATATAAATATAAATATATAGTTGTATAAATATATAAATATAAATATATAGTTGTATAGATATATAAATATAAATATATAGTTGTATAAATATATACATATATTTATATTTATATAAATATATAAATATAAATCTATATATTTATATAAATATAAATATATATATATTTATATTTGCATTTAGTTGTGTAAATATATAAATATAAATATATTTATATAAATATATAGTTGTATAAATATATAAATATATTTCTATAAATATATAAATATAAATATATATATATATATAAATATTTAAACATATAGTTGTATAAATATAAATATATATACATATTTAAACAACCAACTAATATACATAAGGAGCCCTGCTTGGGCTTCCAGGCCGGTTACTCAAAAAAAAAAAAAAACTAATATTATGAAACAAATATACATATTTAATACAAACAAATATCTTATCAGGAAACAAATATAAATATTTAATACAAACAAATATTTTATCAAGAAATGGCATGACAAATTCAATGCAAGCAACACTTTTTAAAGCAACTATATACACTAAACAACCAACTAGATAGTGAGGAGGAGACCCTTACTTGACATGAGGATGAGCAAATATACTGTTGAGATTGTATGAGAGTGAGAGGAGCAATATTTTGCTGCTGATGTATGAGAGTTTATGAGAGTTGTATGATGTTTTGTGAGAGTTGTTGAGAGAGAGGTTTTGTGATAGAAGTTGCTGAAGGTGTGAGTTGTGTGAGGCAGTCAAAATATTTTCTGAGAGTTGTGTGAGAGGTTGTGTGAGAGTTTTTTATTACTGACCAATCACCCAAAAATAAAACACACCCAAAAATAAAACACGGATATGACCAATGCCAAAACAGTGCTGGTCAGACTTTTCTTTATAAGCTTTGCACATTCAAAATAAACACAGTAGGCTGGTCAGATATTCTCTGCACGCCCAAAAGAGACCAAAAACAAAACACTGTAGGCTGGTCAGCTTTGCACGTTCAAAATAAACATTGACATGACCAATCACTACACAGCCCAAAAGAGACCAAACTGGCTGACCTGGTTAGCCACTCAAAAACAAAAAAAACATTGACATGACCAATCACTACACAGCCCAAAAGAGACCAAAAACAAAACACTAGGCTGGTCAGCCACTCAAAAACACAGACATGATGGTAGTCAGATATTCTCTGCACGCAAAAGACAAAAAATATGGACACGACCAAGACGTGAGGGGGTGGTTTGAATGTGTAAAAATCGAGTCTTAGAGACTCGATTTTACTTTGAGTAAATCGAGTGTCTGATACTCGATTTCTACGTGTTCTCCACGTAGAAATCGAGTGTCTGAGACTCGATTTCTACGTGGAGTACACGTGGAAATCGAGTCTCAGACACTCGATTTCCGCGTGTAGTCCACGTGGATTTTTGGCATGGAAAACCAGGTAAACCGAGCCTTAGAGGCTCGATTTAGAGCCTCTAAATCGACCCTCTAAGGCTCGAGTTGTTACAATCATAACTTCTTTGCAAACGGGGCCAACTAACTGAATAGTTAGTTTTTTAATGCTAGTTTCCTACAATCTCCGCAAAAACTAACTGAAACTAGCTACAACCACAAGCAACCGAAACCAACTACAACCAGGCAACCCAATACCCAAAAAAACCAATCGAAACTCAAGACCATACACCACAACCAAAAACAAACCCACGACCAAATGAGAGAGAGAGAGAGAGTGTGACACCCAAAACCAACAGAGAATCAAGATCGGCACCGCCACCGAAATTCAAGATAGACAGCAACTCGACACTCCAAAACCAACCAAAAATCAAGATTGGCACCGTCACCGAAAACCCGTGGCCAATGAAACTCAAGACCGCCACCAAAAACCCAATGCCAGAGAGAGAGTCTAAGAGAGTCAGAATGTAGAAAAGAGGACGAAAACACCAAAAATAATAAATAAAATTAGCACATCAAATATATGTTGTTTGGTACGCTAATGCTTATCCATTTTTTAATCTTCAATTTGTGTGGTGCGGATTCTGTGGAATGCATGATTAATTAACAAATATATCATTTTAAATTTCATCAAAAAAAATATCATTTTAAAAGGTTTTTTTTAAAAACAAATGTTTTTTTTAACCTTTTTTATATATATATATATATATATATAATGTTGATGTTTGGTTCAACCATTGCTATTTTATTTGATATTTTCTATCTTTTCATCAATGTGATTGCTTTTTTTTTTTTTAATGTATTTATTATCTTTAAACTAAGACATTAATTTGACTTAAATTTACAACTAATTGCCTTTTGTAAGGGCGGTTTTTGGGGCCCAGGCCCAGTAAGCAGGCGATTCTGGCCCAAAAGACCCTTAACAATGAATTTGTAGAGAGTGGGTCACAGAACTAGGTCTTGACAGAGTAAACGTAATTATTAGTAAGCCATGCAACAATTTGAACGTGGGGATATTTCATTAAGTTTCATGGGATAACAGTCTGTGGGGCTGTATGAGTGCTTCTTATGCTCTGTTTACAGAATTCCTTTCTCTCTTTCTCTCTTCCTTCCTTTTTCTATCAATTTTCCGATCCCCTAGTCATGGGGATTTTCTTCTCTTATATAGCATCCTTCAATTGATAATGGCCTTACACTTGTTAACCATCTGGGCCTCTACTTGAGTGTCTGTCCCATAGGACATCCCCCTTCTTTTTTTGTGAGTTGCACTGACCAAGATAATACTATTCTCCTGTCCTCTCTACATTAATGCGGCTGGAAAAGTAGCTTCCTTGCATTTAATGCGGCAGTTGTAGTTGCCCCCTGAACGTCTAGCATTTTCCTTCTATTTGGGACGATTTCTCACCGTGTACAGGGCATGCATTGGACTCCCATTTGGTGCGTCCGAGGAGACGTCCGAGGAGACACTCCTCCTCGGACGCCCCTTAAATAAGCCCGGCCCAACAGGACTGGGTTGAAAGTCTTCCGGCCATGTCTTCACTTCCTGTTATGACTGGGCTCCGCACGGGTCCCAAGGCCTACTGTTGACTGATGAATTTTACCCCCACAATAGCCCCTCAAAATTTCGGCTCTTTCTTCTTGGCTCGAGGAGGAAATGCGGGATTTTGATACCTACTGGACAGTTCATTGTGGATTCCTACTTCACCCGTGCGGGGGTGTGCCCTCACGTGCCTCATTAATGCTGAAGGCATTTAATGACCCAGGGGGAATTAACTGCAGCTTTTGGAGTTTTACGCTCTTTCAATCCAACGGTTGGAGACCAGATCAACAGTGGACAATATTTTATTTGCTCTAGGCGGGAGAATGTCTGTCCAACTCCCTCTGAGTATATAAGGTTTTGAAGGCGTTCATTCCTCACTTTTGACGAACACTCCAGTACTCAGAACATCTCAGTGCCTTCTCCTTCAGCACGCTCTTACCTTCGCCGTCATTCTCTTGAAGATTCCGTCGAGTTTCTTACCCGTAAGTGCGCGCTTCTTCTTCGTTACTCTTCTTTAGGCAAACTGCCTTCGCGTTGTCTAGGATTAAGGGGGATGGGTAGGCTTGAAAAAATGGTAGACTCTCCGGCCGGTATGGCGGGCTTCAGGGCGAAATATCGTATTCCATCGGAGGTAGGTTTAGAGTATTGCCACCAGGAGGAAATTTTGTTCAAGAGGAGGACATGGGAGGTCGCAATTCTAATGATAGCCTTCGTGGAAGGAGGAATAACGATTCCAATGGGGAGAATAACTAGGGACTACCTGCGTGGTCATAGATTGGCCCCCCACCAGTGCACCGCGAACCTGTTCCAGATCTTGGGGTGCACAGACGCCTTAAACGACCAGATGAACCTCGACCTTTCATGGCATGACGTGGTTCATCTCTATGAATGCCATAAGCTCGGCGACTCATAGTACTTAAAGTCCAGGAACGACGAAGTGAGGTTGATATCCTGCCTTCCCAAGTCCAGCAAAGGTTTTAAGGACAACCATTTGGTCATCTCCGGACCATGGCACGATGGTATTCACTGTCCGACTAGGGCAGGAACGCCAGGTGGGGTGTCATAGAACTAGATTCCGTGGAGAGGACCTTAGTTTTGAGCTCTCCCCCCTTTTTTTTTTTTTTAAGTTATTGGTTTGGTTGCATGCATTCTCGGACTAACGTAACCCTTTTAACGGTCTTTGCAGACAAGGGGCGAACATCCCCTCGGCTGAGCTTGGTCAACGTCCCGGCTCTAAATTACCTCCTGAGATCCGAGATTTTCGTAAGCGAGGGCGGACAATTACGGTCGGCTCCTTTGATTTTGGACTTTGTTCCCCTTACTCGATCCTTGGTGGACGTCGGTCAAACTATAAGGGCTGGCAGTCCAAGATTGGCACGTATTGACGTATCCATACCAGAGTTTCTTGCTTCAACAAACTTACCTCCCGTTCAGCTGCCTGCCCAGTGCGCCCTTCCCGCAGCGGTTGTCCCGGAGGAGGAGGCTAGTTCTTCGCATTCATCCTTAGAGGAACAAATAGACCAGTTCCAATTTGCCGAGGAGGGAGAGGTGTCGGCCAGGGTAGTAGAGCTCTCGGATTCCGACATAGATTTAGACCGTGCCTCAGCAGCTCCTGACCCTGGTTTAGTCATCGCATAAGTTGATACCAGCCAAGAGACTGAGGAAGAAGGAATGGACTTGAAACCAAGGTCTGGCCTCAGGGGCCTTCTATCCAACAGGAACAAGGGGCAATCCTCTAAGGACGTCCCGAAGGAACAAACTGCCCCTAAGGCTCCTACTCCTCTTCTCCCTCCCACATTGGATGCGACGTTACAGCCTATGCCCAATTTAAGGCGAAAAAGGCCTGTAGAAGAACCGGAGGAGGGAAAGGTTGGCCGCGAAAAGGCCCAGCCTCAAAAGAAGGGCAAGGAGACGAAAGAGCCCCGAGAGAAGAGGACTAGGTCCGTCGATAGCCGAGATGAGGCGGCCATTCGGAGGGAACAACGAACACGGTCGCCGCGGCTCGAATTAGACGGCGCTCCAATCTCCTGGGATGCGACCCTGTGGGAATCCCAACGAGGGCAGGCATCATTCTTGGCTGAGGCCTTGCAGCAGCCTCTTCTCTTGCCTCGTGATATGGAGGGTCTCAGAAATACTCGGCAACCAGACCTCTTCATGTCATTGAAGAGGGACATGGCCATGGTAAATGGAATCTTCTATCTCGTTCTCATATTATGTACCCTTTTATCGTCATGTTTTAACAAGGTCTTTATTTCCTTTTGGGCGCAAGTCACTCAACAAATTTATATTGCTAAGGAATGGGCCAAGAAGGCTCGTGAGGACTTGCATAGGGAGGCTCAGTCCCGCTCTGCTGCCGAGAAGACTGCTGGCGATCTCAAACAGGATTTTGATCGCCTGAATAATGAAATAAAGGAGGTGAAGAAGGCTCATGCAAGCGCGGACGCTGGCCTTAAGAATGTCACAAAGCAGGCTGACGATCTACGCATACAGCTCTGCCAATCTGAGGAAAAACTTACGACGGAGCAGTAAGCGGTTTCAACGCTTAAGGCTGAGCTCGCAAGAACCAAGGAGGAGGCCCATTTGGCCAGGGAGGCTGCTGAGAAGGCTGTGACGGCCTCATATGATCGTGGAGTCCATGATACTGAGGTCAGGCTGACCGTGGAAGTGGCCACCATTTGCAGGGATTACATCACCATGTCCTAGGGTGTAGCCCTGGATCGGGCAGCTGTCCTGGCAGACTCCGATCTCAGGAAGGCTGAGAACATCTTTTTCCCGGAGGACATACGTGAGATTCCTGACGAAGTTACCTCCGAAGAGCCTCTTCCAACGGACTCCTCCATTCCCGAAGCTGGGGGTACGAAGCAGGCCGCGCAGGACAAGTTACCCGAGGACAACCTTTATATTAGTGAGATCATTGCACAGGTCAAGGAGACTGCCCCGGGGACCCAAGCAGCAGATGATCAGCCCGCTCCTACTCAGGGCTCTTAGGAAAGTAGTGTAGGATTTTATTTGTTTTACCTTTTGTATTTTGTTTTGTTTTGCCTTGCTAATGTTTGTAAACAGAACCGCTTTTGGGTTTTAATGATAAAGGTTATTTCCCTTCAAATATCATTGTTTTCTTCTCTTTTGTTTTCATCATGAATGGATGTCTATTCCGTCACTAACTGTTGAAAACCAAGCATAAGTGAATGAATATGTGAAAAGAACGATAGTTAATAATTAGGCGAAATGGCTGCGAATCTAATTTTCCCCCAAGTCCTTGGTCGGAAGAGCCAGGCAGGACTTAGGGTCTGTTTAGCACTTAGTGAGAATCCCTTCGCGGTTAATTTCTCCCAAGTCTGTGGTCCGAGGAGCCAAGCAGGACTTGGGTTCTGTTTAAGACCTAGTGAGAATGACTTCGCGGTTAATTTCTCCAAAGTCTCTGGTCCGAAGAGCCAGGTTGGACTTGGGTTCTGTTTAACACCTAGTGAGAATGACTTCGCGGTTAATTTCTCCCAAGTCTGTGGTCCGAGGAGCCAGACAGGACTTGGGTTCTGTTTAACACTTAGTGAGAATCCCTTCGCGATTAATTTCTCCCAAATTTGTGGTCCGAGGAGCCAGGCAGGACTTGGGTTCTATTTAACACTTAGTGAGAATCCCTTTGCGGTTAATTTCTCCCAAGTCTGTGGTCCGAGGAGCCAGGCAGGACTTGGGTTCTGTTTAACACTTAGTAAGAATCCCTTCGTGGTTAATTTCTCCCAAGTCTGTGGTCCGAGGAGCCAGGCAGGACTTGGGTTCTGTTTAACACTTAGCGAGAATGGCTTAACGGTTAATTTCCCCCAAGTCTGTGGTCCGAAGAGCCAGGCTGGACTTGGGTTCTGTTTAACACCTAGTGAGAATGACTAAGTGGTTAATTTCCCCCAAGCCTGTGATCCGAAGAGCCAGGCAGGACTCGGGTTCTGTTTAACACTTAGTGAGAATGACTAAGCGGCTAATTTCCCCCAAGTCTGTGGTCCGAAGAGCCAAGCAAGACTTGGGTTCTGTTTAGCACTTAGTGAGAATGGCTTAACGGTTAATTTTCCCCAAATCTATGGTTCGAGGAGCCATGCAAGACTTGGGTTCTGTTTAACACTTAGATTAAGTGGCTACGTAGTAATATGACATCAAGAATTATATCTTTCATTAATAATAGTACCTTTTCAGGTTGTTTACATTCCAAGGGCGTGGCACTACATTTTCATCCAAATCTTCCAAAAGGTAGGATCCTATGCCAGCTACGGAAGTGATACGGTACGATCCCTCCTAGTTTGGTCCGAGCTTTCCCCATGCAGGGTTCCTCGCGATGCCTAGGACCTTCCTCAGTACCAGATCCCCTGGCGCCAATGGTCTGGATTTTACCTTGGCGTCGTAACTTTGCTTGAGCTTCTGCTGATAGTAAGCCAAATGGACCATCACGCCTTCCCTTCTTTCGTCAATGAGGTCCAAGCTCTTTTCCAGAAGTTTGTCATTGGCAGTGGGGCAGAAGGCGGTAGTCCTCTGTGTTGGGAAGTTCACTTCTAGTGGAATGACAGCCTCGGCTCTATAGGTCATTGAAAAAGGGGTTTCCCCTGTGGACCTTTGAGGTGTGGTGCGATATGTCCACAAGACATGGGCTAGCTCCACAACCCATCTTCCTTTCGCGTTATCTAGTCTCTTTTTCAATCCATTCACTATGGTTTTATTGACGGCTTTTGCTTGTCCATTACCCTGTGGGTAAGCTGGTGTGGAGTACCGGTTAACAATTCCCAGCTCACTGCAGTACCTTCTGAAGGCTTTGCTGTCAAACTGTAGCCCGTTGTCCGACACCAGGGTATGTGGGGTGCCGAACCTAGTGACAATATTTTTCCAAAAAAGCTTCTTGACATCGACGTCCCTAATGTTTGCCAGCGCCTCAGCTTCCACCCATTTGGTGAAGTAGTCGGTGTCGACGAGAAGAAATCTTCTGTTCCCTGTTGCCTTGGGGAACAAACCAAGTATATCTAGGCCCCATTGCGCAAATGGCCAGGGACTGGACAATGGGTTCAGCTCTCCACCAGGCTGGTATATGTTCGAGGCGAATCTCTGACATTGGTCGCACTTCTTCACATACTCCAGGGCTTCTTTATGCATGCTCGGCCACCAATAACCCAGCGTTAAGGCCCTGTGAGACAAAGACCTACCCCCCGTGTGACTTCCGCAAATTCCTTCGTGTAACTCTTCCAGGATGAGTTCAGTAGCCTCTGGGTGCACACACAGTAAATACGGCCCCGAGAACGGGTGTCTGTAAAGCTTGGAGTCCTTCGATAACCAAAATCGAGTAGCTTTTCTCCTGATTTTGTCAGCCTCAACCTTATCATCTGGCAATGTGTCGTGCTTTAAGTACAGCACTAGAGGATCCATCCAGCTCGGTCTTGTCTTGACGTTATGTACTCCAATCCCGTTGGCCTTCTCCGTTAATGGACGGATGAGCTCTTCTACCAAAATGACTTGAGGAAGGGGTTGAGTCGAGGAGGTAGCCAACGTCGCGAGAGAATCAGCATGAGTGTTCCCACTTCTGGGTACGTGCGTCAAGCGGAAGTGACGAAAATGGGTCTGTAGGTGCTTAACTTGAACTAGGTACTTTTGCATTCTTTCGTCCTTTGCCTCCATGTCTCCATTTACCTGTCCCACAATGAGTCTCGAATTTGAGAACATGTCCGCAGATTTCCCCTCCATTTTCCGGATCATCCACATTCCCTCCAATAGCGCCTCATATTCGGCTTCGTTATTCGTGGCTGAAAATCCGAGTCTCAATGACTTCTCTATGGTTATCCCTTCAGGTGAGAGCAGGACAAGTCCTACCCCTGAGCCCCTTTTGATTCGTTGTGCCATTAATATATGCTTTCCACAAAGTGTGTCCATGCGGAGAAACTGTGCTGATCATCTTCTCATCAGCCCCTAGTAATACCGACATTTCTTTTCCTTCTAGTGTGGGCTCCGCAAATTCTGCCACTAGGTCGGCGAGGACCTGACCTTTTACAGCGGTGCGAGGCATGTATCTAATGTCGAAGACGCCCAAAATCATTCCCCATTTTGCAATTCTGCTTGTGTAATCAGCGCTGCGCAGGATGGACTTTAAGGGGAGTTGAGTTAACACAACTACAATGTGTGCTTGAAAGTAGTGGGGAAGCTTTTGTGTGGCCTGTACGATGGCCAAGATAGCCTTTTCGAGGAGAAGATAACGGGTTTCTGCCTCCTGCAGTGATTTGCTAACGTAATAGACTGGTCGCTGTGTGCCGTTGTATTCTCGGATTAGCACCAAGCTTACTGCATGTGGGGCTACTGCGATGTAGGCAAACAAAACCTCGTCGGCATCGGGACTGGACATAATCGGTTGTTGGGCAAGGTATTCCTTTAGCTGTTGGAAAGCTATAGCGCACTCCTCATTCCACTCAAATCCTTTCCACTTGTGTAATAGGAGAAAAAATGGCCTGCATCTGTCTGCTGAGCGCGAGATGAAACGGTTTAAAGCAGCTATCATACCAGTAAGCTTCTGGACCTCTTTAGGGTTCTGAGGAGGCTGCAAGCTATAGATAGCTCTTATTTGGTCAGGGTTAACCTCTATGCCTCTGTGAGTCACCATATAACCCAAGAATTTTCCTGATCCCACTCCAAATGAACATTTAGTTGCGTTCAGTCGTAGCTTGTACTTTCTTAGTATTTGAAAAACGTTGCCGAGGTCTTCAATATGGTCGGGAACCAGCTTGATTTTAACCACCATGTCGTCTATGTACACTTCAACGCTTTTACCCATCTGCTGTTCAAACATCCTGGTCATCATCCTTTGATAAGTTGACCCGGCATTCTTCAGGCCAAAGGGCATCACCTTATAATGATAATTCCCAACTGGGGTGACAAAAGCAGTCTTCTCCTGGTCTTCGGCAGCCAAGGGTATCTGGTGGTAGCCCTAAAAGGCATCTAGAAAACTCATTCTAGGGTGTCCGACAGTTGAATCTACTAACCGGTCTATCCGGGGCATAGGGAAGGGATCCTTTGGGCACACCTTGTTTAGGTCTGTGAAGTCTACGCAGACCCGCCATTTCCCGCTCTTCTTCCTTACCACTACCGTGTTGGCTAACCACTCGGGATAAAAGACCTCTTTGATAGCCCCTGCTTTCTTCAATCTTGCGACCTCTTCTCTCACGGCATCGATATGTTCTTTCGACGGTCGTCGAGGAGCCTGCCTCTTAGGTGTTATAGCTAGATTCACATTAAGGTGGTGGCAGATGAAATCTGGGTCGACCCCGGGGGCCTCATAAGGGTCCCAAGCAAACACATCTACATTCTGTCGGAGAAAAGCAATCAGTGCTGACTTCTCCTAGGGCGATAATTCTGAACCAATTTAAAAAAACCTCTCAGGGTCTGATCCGACGAGTACTTTCTCCAGCTCCTCACAGTTCACCTCCATGGCCGGTCCTCTACTACCCAACGTTGGGACCAGAGTCATTGATTGCTATAAGCCGTTCTTGGCTGAAGTGGAAGGTTCGCTATTCGGCCGTCGTGAGATTGCCGACACCATGTATTGTCTAGCCATTCCCTGGTTCCCTATTATTTCTTTGATTTGACCTCCTGACGGATACTTCATTTTTTGGTGCAAGGTTGACGGCACAGCCCCTAGTGCATGAATCCATGGCCGGGCCACGATAGCTGAGTAGGGGGAGTATGCATCTACGACAATGAAGTTCACTTCTACCACGTCTGAGTTTGTTTGCATAGGCAACCTAATCATGCCTTTCGGGATGACGATTTTTCCTTCAAAGCTGACCAGGGGGGAATCGTATGGCGACAGGTCATCCTGCTTCAAGTTCAACCCCTTATACAAATTAGGGTACATTACCTCCACGGCGCTACCTTGATCAACTAACACCCTTTTCACGTCATAACCTCCTATTCTGAGCGTGACGACTAGGGCATCGTCGTGGGGTTGAATAGTTCCTTGCTTGTCTTCCTCCGTGAACCCGATTAATGGCGTGGCACTCATTCTGGCTCTCTTGGATTCCCTATCGTCTGGCTCAGTTGGGAAACTGCTCACTGACATTACCCTGAAGGGGGCAGAACCTGTCCTTCTAGGTGCGGCGAGAATGACACTAATTGTGCCAATGGGTGGCCTCAACGTACTTTGTCTGGTTTCATTGTTCGATGGTTCCTACCATCCTTCAGGGCGATGCAGCAGATGTCTCAGCTTCCCTTCTCGGACGAGCCGATCTAAATGGTTCTTCAGGTTCCTGCAATCATCAGTGGTGTGACCTGGCTCCTGATGGTACGCGCAATACAGGATCACCAGCCATCTTGTTCGGCCACTGAAAGAAAGGTTCATACTTCACCTTTTCTAGGATTTTGTGAAGCGGTTCTCGGAACACAGCATAGACTGCCTGAGCCCCAGTAGATCCGAGCTGCTCTATATAATCTCGTCTCGGTCTGTTACTGTTGTTAAATCGTTCCGACCTGAAGTCCCTCCTTTCCTAAGGGACGACCTTCGCTTTACCCTTCCCCATCTGCTGGTCCTCCTCGACCCTTTTGTACTTGTCAATTCTGTCCATGAGTTGACACATGCTGGTGACTAGCTTTCCAGTGAGGGACTTTCTTAAGCCATGTTCTGTCGGCAAGACCCTTTTGAATGTACTGATGGCGATGTCATTATAATTCCCTTCTATCTCGTTATACATTTCCCAGTACCTATCCGAGTAGGCCTTCAGCGTCTCTCCTTCCCGCATGGACAAGGATAGGAGGGAGTCGAGGGGCCGAGGGACTCTAGTGTTGGTGATGAAATGGGAACCAAAAGCCTGCGTTAGCTGTTTAAAGGAATCTATGGAATTCGGCTAGAGGGCATCAAACCATCTCATCACCATGGGTCCCAAGCTGGATAGAAATACCATACACATTAACGCCTCATCCCTAGAGTGAACGGCCATCCTCTGATTGAATTGGCATACATGCTCTACTAGGTCGGTCCGACCATTGTATATGGCAAATGTTGGTTGATGGAACCGCCGAGGAAGCACTACCCTCTCTATTCTACGCATGAACGGCGACTGGGAGATGCGATCCAGGGCCTTGCTCATGGCATCGTTGGCCAGGCCTTAGTAAGATGGGCTTTTGTGGCTGCGTTTGCGAGGCCTCTCTTCCTCGTAGGAAAAGGTCTCACTCGGAGGGGTTCTTGATCTTCGCCGGTATTCGTTATCCTCGTCACTGCTAGTGCCCGAACCGGGTGAAGGACGTTTCTGCTGTGCTCGGCGCAGCTTTTTCTTCAAATCATCAATCTCTTGTTGTAGAGCCTTTCGATCGTTTTGCTTATGGGATGCATGATCCTTCCCTTTTGAGCGGCTTTTACTCCTGTGAGAGGTGTTCACGCTGCCCTCTCGTTGATTATCTTGGTCCTTCCCTCGTTCGATATTTAAAAAATTGTCCTACTGTTGAGAATCTGCACGTCCGGTTTGGCGCGGGCCTGATCCTTCCATTTCTTACTGTTTCACTTGTCGAGACACAAATTCTCCCCATAGATGGCGCCAATTGTAAGGGCGGTTTTTGGGGCCCAGGCCCAGCAAGCAGGCGATTCTGGCCCAAAAGACCCTCAACAATGAATTTGTAGAGAGTGGGTCACAGAACTAAGTCTTGACAGAGTAAACGTAATTATTAGTAAGACATGCAACAATTTGAACGTGGGGATATTTCATTAAGTTTCATGGGATAACAGTCCGTGGGGCTGTATGAGTGCTTCTTATGCTCTGTTTACAGAATTCCTTTCTCTCTTTCTCTCTTCCTTCCTTTTTCTTGGCTTAGTACAAGGACATGTGTCAAGTCATCATTTTCTTATTTTGGACATTTTCACAGTTATGATGTTATCTGCTGACTAGAGGATAGGAATTGTGCCAATGTGGCATTAGGGCCCGTGCATAGGTGACTTTGCCACTGCTCAAGGAACAGCCCTTGGACATTGAGAGGGACATCAGGAGTATTGAGAATGATACACGTATTTTTGAAGTGATCCAACATGCACTCAACCAATAAGGGGTGTCCTTATAGCTGCTAACCTTAGAATGTCACTATCTCCTTTTTTGTGAGTGCTTGTATACCATGTCAGGAGCATATTTTACTTCTTTTCCAAGGCAGTCACGTCTTTAGCATGGACCAAGAACAAGATCCCTTAGCCAACGCTTTCTCTTCCTTTGCTCACAGCCGTTCCACGTGTAAAGTCAAGATCCAACCACACATGCATTCTCTCATGCCTTAGTGGTGTTATTTACATGCACTAAGCAATTGGTTTATTCTTTAATATCCAAAATGCTATGGATTATATGTATTTATACAAGTTGCTTAGCCAAATAACCAACTAACAACTTGTAACTAACTTGGCTCAACTTGTTGCAATCCTACAACTAACTAACTAACTAAATGCAACATTACAACAATGATTATTTATATGCCTATAGGGTTCTTAACATTTTCCTCCCCTTTACAAAACCATGTCCTCAAGGTTTTCTTGTAATATTCATGAGGGGTGTTTGGCCACAACACCAATACTCCAAGGCATCTTGACCATCGAACACACCAAGAATTCCACTGCAATTAATCACAACCCATAACTTGAGCAAGCAGTTTTCATTACTGTCCAAACCCCCCACATGAATATTTATGGTTGGATCTTCTAGGAAGTTCTTTCAAGACCTGAAGTGTTTGATTGACACAAATTGGACAACCACCAATTGAATGGGCTGCTCTATGATAATATGTTTCATAATAACAACAATACACCTGATCAATGTTTCCATCCAAGCAAAAATATGCAAGTGGCCAAATATTTTTCGGACAACCATGCACCATAAGCTCAAGATTGTGACATTTGTAATCACAGATTTTAGTTGTACAATTCTCACAATGCCAAGTATTTTCCTTGGGGAAAAGCCTTGTTTTTATAAAAAAATTGATCAGCTCCTTCTATCTAATTCTCGTAAGACCAGTTGGAAGAAATGTCCTATATCACACTTCTCATCATCCGTCCCACTAGATCTTCTTCCAAAACATCACCATTAAACATTGGAAATGACACTCCCAATTCAATCTTCAATCGCTTCTTAATACATTCAGCAGAACTTAGAAGTTAATATCCATACAAATCTAATCCTTTCCTAAAAACAGGATTTGTTCCGATTAAGAAACTACACTTTTCTTGTTGTGAGGGCCATAGATGTCCCTAATGACTTTGAGTCATTTCTTAAAACCACACCAGTACATTTAGGGACCTTGGCTTGATGGTTAGGACGCCAAGAAACTTTCTTTAATTCCTTCTCTTTGATGAGAGCAACTTCTTCACAAGTAATTATCTCATTACGATCAAATTTAGAACGTTGATCCCAATTCATACCTGATTCCTTAAAAAAATTGTGATCAGCTTGGCTATAGAACCTAACATTTATGGTACTGCTGCCACCAAAAACTCGTCCTCTTTCTCATGGATAGCCATCACAGTAAAATGGATCCCCCCATTTTTGAAAGATTTGGATGACAAAAAATCAAAAACGTTGTCTATGACTTCCCGTATAGCATATATGCAGTTTACATTCATTGGTCCTTGTTCAAGACCAATATTTTTTGTTTCTTATGGCCTCTTTAGTTCTTGAAAGATCATCATCATCTTCTTTGTTGGCTTTATGGACTAAATCGGACATGCAAAAGCAGTTTCAATCTTGGATACACTAAGCAGCACTAGAACCTGAAAGAGTAGGCGAGACTACACATGGCATTCAAGGGCAGCTTGTACATGGACATCATAGTAAGTAGGAAAGATTGTCCTCCAAATTGATTTAGATGAAAATTCTATCCATTTTAGAATTATGATATGACTTTCACCCAAAACTTGTGATATGTACCCTTTAAAAAACACAAGCAAACAAACAAAATAAAACAAACTTGTAACTGTAGGTACCGCATTTTGTACCCGTTAATAAATTTTGGTCCCCGGCCCAAATGATGAGCTTGATATATGTCAATCAAAGGTAATTAAAGAGTTCACAATAGTTTGGAAGTAATTACAACTCAAAAGTGCTCAAATTGGGTTGAAAACGATTATGAAAATGACATTTACTCACTATTTTGATCATAACTTTTGATCTACAAAGAATTTTTGAGTGAGGTTTGTTTCATTGAAAATTAAACATTCAAGCTTCAATTTGAATGCAAATTTTGCCTAATTTGAATTTATATTAAGTGAGTTATGGCCGTTTGTAGTTAGGCCATCAGAGCTGTTAGTTTAGGGTTTCTAGGGAGCATGTGTATGCATGGTTGGGACCTACGTACGCAAGTCGATCTTTTGGGTTTTAGAACTTTTTTAAGAGCCCAAAATGTCGTTCTTTGATGTGGGCTGGCCTTTAGACCCTTAGGAACATCCAAAGACCATTAAAAAGCCCTAAAACCCTTATTTTTAACTTATAAAAACTTATCTTATGTCTCCAATCAAAACCCTAGCTAAAGAGAGTGATTTTTGGCCTTCATCTTCTTTAAAACCCTAGTTCTCTTTTCCAAACACACAACATAGCACCTTTGCAAGTTTTTTACGAATTAAAAACCTCTCTTTAGTTAGTTCTAAAGCAGAAACTATTTTTCTATATTCATTTCTCAAAACCTTTTTCAAAATCTTTTATTCTTAAGTTGTGATTACTAACTATTGTTATGTTCTTTTGATTATTCTTGTCCTCAGTCTAATTTTGTGTTGTAGGCACTGGGGGGTCGGTTAATTAATTTCAAATATGTGATTCTAAAACAAGGTGAGCCTCTTTCCCATGGTTTCTTACTTTGCTACATAGGATTCACATGGTTCTTAATTTGTTTTATTTGTTATACATGCTTAGAAATATGTTTTGCTTTGTTTGATTTTGTTTTGTCGTGTCTTACCATGCTTTGAATGAATGGTTGAATTGGATATTAGAAGCATGCTAGGTTTTGTTTGATTGTTGTTTTGTTGCTACTTTAAAACCGTGATTCTGGGCGTATATGCATGCACATGCTTATGTATGCGTACGCATTCTCTAAGCATGCATACACATACTTGATGTACGCACATTGATGAGAATGCAAATTGTCATATTTTTCTCTCTTAATGTTTAGTCTTTTATATTTATTTGGTGCCTAAATGTACTCATTATTCCTATATTTTGATTTATGATGCAAATGGAGGCGTTAAATGCAAAACGTAGCTAATTGGGCGATTTTGGACAGCTTTGATATTGCTTCGTAATATGGGCATAACTCTCTCATCCAAGATCCGGTTGAGATGATTCAAGATGCTATGGAACGCCAAGACAAAGCTCTACAACTTTCATGTTTTGAGTTTTGAGAGATACAGGCTGCATCAAGGTCTAAATCGGGCTTGAAGTTGCCCTGTACTGCTGACGTTCTGGGATGTTCCTTTGCCTGCAATTCTAATTCACAGATCTGATGAGGTTTATTTTCAGAAGCTTCCAGATCTGGTGCATGAAATTTCCAGCTGAAAAACACCACTTTCCTAGTTATATTAGGACTTTGTTTTATTTTTAATATTTTTCCTTAATTAGTTTGATTTGG